>NW_007578323.1:0-27922 GCF_000690725.1 Stegastes partitus
AAAATAAAATGGAATGCCCTTGAATGGATGCAACTGAAAGCTTTTTTCTGAGTCATGAGACTTCAGCTGAAAGACAAAATGCGTTTGACCCGATGGAGGATCCTTTGTTGCCGGCCGATGATGGGAAATGGTTTGCAACGCGGTGTGCAGAGCTTTTTGTTTTTGACCTCTTTTACATTCTCGTCTCTTTCCTTGGCTGCGGACGGCACGTCGAGAGGAAGCATCTTGACCCGACAAAGATCCATTCACATTTAAATATTTCACCCCTGAATGCCCACCCTGACTTCTCTTTATCTTTTCACATCATGTGAATGGTAGCATCCTTTTTTTGTGTGTGTGTGTGGGATAAAAAAAATAAAATAAAAATCTTTCATGATTTGGGCTTTTCAGCTGGTTGGAAATGTCAAAAGTGCACACAAAGTTCCCTTCAACCCTAAAGGCTTGCACAACAACAACACAAGAAGAAAAAAACGACAGGGTGTGAGTGTGAAATGACACAAAAAGAAGAAGAAGGGAAGCTCTGTAAATTGGATGGGAACATTTTTCTGTTCTTTTTGTTGCTGTCACTTGCTCTTAGCTCAGAGAACGGCAGCAGCGTCTGACCCTGCATGTGTCTGATTCAACCTGTTTGGACAAAGAGCATCAGCTCGCCAAGGTCTCCATAAATGACACCCACTAACAGCCGTCCAAGTGTCCTCGCTTCTTCAAAATCACTGTCACATAAAGGCTGTTGTGTAAAGCAGACGGGCTCGGGGTTTTTCTTGTGGATCGGAGGATTTTTAGCTGCATTCTTTAGATACATTTCCTACACTGGTGGCCTCCGTTTGCTGTCGTATATTAAACCCCACTTTCAGTTGGCCGGCTCGAGGCCGTTTTCTTTATTTCTGCCTCAAAAAAAAAAAAAAAAAAGCTCCACAACTCAAAGGCCGGAATAAATCTTGGGTTCTGTGGATGTGAAAAAAACTCCAGCAAATATTAAAAACTTAAATTCTGCCCAACAGAATTCTAAATTAACGGGTGAGTCGCAGCCGCACAACAATGAGTCAGTGACGCTGACGCGACCGAATCTGTTCTAAAAATTGCTCAACTACGGCTCTGCCAAATTTGAACACTCACCAGCCAGAATGAAAGCCAAAATATAAATCTATTCCATGTTTTTTTTTTTAATGGCATCGACCCATTCTGATTCAGATTTTACAAACTCTCCATCAGTTTGTATTAAGTATAGAGACACAAGGGAAAGTCATAGGTGAGCTGTTCTGCAACTACAGAGGAGTGGAAGAAGGTATAGGTGAGGATTTGATAGAAGAATTCACAATGTACAGGAAACAATAATGTTACATCTAAGCCATTTTAAGGGATTCTTTTCATGATAAACCCTCTAAATATGTGCCCTGGATACACAGAGATGAGGTTTTAAGGGTTTATCCAGTGACTAGAGAGGGGTTTTATAAACTGGAACATTAACCCTTTCAACACTAAGTAACTTTGGCTTGAAATTCATGATCAGATGTGGTTTTGATTAATCACTCATAAATTCTTATGTAGACCTTGGCTGCCGCTATAGCTCAACTGGTTGAGCTGGCGACCCATATATAGGGGCTGTAGTCCCCGATGCAGCGACCATGGGTTCGAATCCCGCTCATGGCCCTTTGCTGCAAGTCCTTGACCCATTCTTCAAGGCAAAAAGGCCAAAAAAATAACTTAAAAAAAAAATTTCTAAAGTAGACTTCACATCATTACATATCTGGTGTCAATCAAAAGTAGACAAGTTGGAAGTTTACTCGTGTCATGTACATACAGGTGAAATACAGGTGTGAAAAACAAAAGGTAAACTTCATAACTACCAGAGATATATACAATTAATAATCAATTCTTATATACTGAGACATCAGTTAGTTTTGATCACTTATAAACATTTCGGAAACGAGGCAGCGAAAATCCCGTTTTCTGGTGATATTTGGGGTCAAACGACATCATTTTACTTAATTTGAATAATCTATTTCATGACTGAATTCCTTGTTTACATACAGGAATTCCCACTGATAGACAGTCAAAATGAATGTAACAGAAAGTCGCCAGATACCGGAGCTGCTATACCGGGCCACAGTGTTGGACGGGAGTCATAATGCCAGCCTGAGCTATGCTGTCGAAAGGGTTAAGATGGTTTGGAAATTCAATGGTGGGACTTTTCACTACCACTAATCAAATGAAGGTGTACATGGAGGTCCCAGAATTTCAAATTGATCGGTCTGGTTGAAGTCTTTCTGGGAGGAGTTTTGTAGTTTCAATGACGGGCCCTGCAACGTACACCGATGATCTTTATGAGAACTTCATAGGCAGTTGGTCCAACAAAATAGCTCCAACCAGTTGAGGACTGGACTCTACTGGGTCTGCTCTTAAGAGGGATGAAGGCTGCCAGATGGGCGACATACTACCATAAGGGTTTTCGATTAATTGCGGAGCCACCCCCAGAGACGTCGGTCTGGGTCCTGTTGTATCTGACACCAAGACATTAGCAGCAGATCCTTTAGTTCTTTCAAGTCTTGCAGTTCAGACTTGTTCCAACACCCTCTTGGTTTGTCCCTCGCTGGACCGCTGCTGACAGCTCTTGTTGTTTTGGAGATTCTCTGACCCAGTGATCCGACCCAAACAGTTTGGCTCTTGTCAACATCTCTCAGGTCTTCATACCGGCCCACTTCACATCCGACATACTGAGTACAAGAACTGACTGTTCACTCACTGTCTGATGTAGCCCAGCAAAAGACATTTATTAGATGTTCTTTGCTTCATCTGTGAGTATCATATCGTTTTGGCTCTTTATCTTACATACATGCTTCACATCTGTAATTTAGGTTTTTCTATCTACCCTGGCCTGTTTGTCTTTGGACTTTTTAAGGAAACTCTTCAGAACATGAATCGGTGTGACGACATTTTTAAGCTTGTATCCAAGTCATCCTGATGGTATATTTCTGATTGAATATTTTTCCTAGAGAGACCGATTTGGAATATAAGCTGCTGCTGCTTTGCCTGCCACGGCTATAGGTCTTTTTAAACAACAAGGTTTCACATCAGAGCTTTCCCTCTGGCTGCTTTAACGCCGACACACGTGTGATCTACAAAGTCTTGGCACGCAAACTCAATCTTAACGTCATTACTGTAAGTTAGTTTCATGATTGTGACGCTTTGCACTCTGTAATTTTTTATACCTACGCTGCAGATGGACCGCATTAAGGAACAGAAACAGAAATACCTTCAGATTTCTGCCCACGTTACATATGTGACATCTTTAGGTTGTTTCATGCGGTTTAAAAATCCAATCTGGCAACCGAGACGCACAAGACTCATTCCGACATTTTCTTGATTAACCCGTCCATCAAAACTTTGACATTCGCCGTTTACAGCCTGTGAAACTTTCTCGCTCGGTATTCTCTTCTGACAAACAACTAGAAGCCTTTTATGTGTCTCGTTCTTTCGGTGCAAAGACAGGAACAGGGTAGTTAGTATGAGCGGTGATAGCTCCACACCGACAAGCAAGATCACCACCTACACAAGCTCAGAAGAAACAAGCTATCAAAGGAAAAAAAAAAAACAGACATACCAGTGCACGGTGATAAATGCCCGCCGCTGTAGGGTTTTCGCTGCTAAAGATAGAGATAAAACTCTACAAGGCACGACATTATACAGTAACCTCACACCTAATGACGCTGACAATGTGAAATTTAGCGGAAACAAACGCTTAGAAAATACGAGGGATCGTCATTAATGCGAAGCCGTAGCTCTCGCGTATCTCCTCATCTCGTCTATATTTGCCGAGACAGTAATTAGGTTCCTTATACTTGGCCTTTTCACTTTGTCCCCGCTGTGTCTCCACCAAAATAGCTACGCTTGACTTTTTTTTTTCTCTAATTCCCCGTTCTTCTTTCATTTGTTTTCTCAATTTTCTCCCAATTCTTCCCTCGCCTCTCCTTTGTCTCAGCGTCTTTGTCACTTTGTCAATTCTTTGCTCTCTGTGCGGAAAAAAAAAAAAAAAAAAAAGCCCACGGAGTCCAGATGTAGTAATGATTTCGAAGAGGAAAATCAAACTCCACTGCCAAGGCGATCTGCACTCCTGACTGTATCATAAAGGCATATTTGACGGCGGCGGAGACGTTGCCATTGCCAAATGAACTTTTGACGATGAGAGCAATTTCATTGATGGAGATATAACGTGGAGCTCTGACTGAGCGACTTTCTCACTGTTACAGTAAAAAATGAGCTGCACCCTCGATCAAAGAGATAATCATTAATACGCTTTAGTGGCTTCTGCAGCCAAAGAGCCCTACAGTGACGTCCAAGCACAGGCGTTCAGTCAGACATTCCACAGTGGCATTGACGCTCTCTCTGTACGTTTTACCGTTTATATTAATGGTAATGTAATGTGATAGAAGGAACTGACAGTTAGTGCTGGTGTTGCTGCTCAGCTTTGTGAGGTAGCTCTTACGGGTCATGTTTTGTTTGGTGATAATAACGGATGGGTTAAAAAAAGCTATTAGAAAATGTGCTTTTATTTTATTGTTTGCAGCTGCAGGTAGTTACAGATGCAGTGATTCCACCAAACAGTGATGCAACTAAAAGCTGTTCGCAATAACAGAAAGAAGGCGTTGCTACGGGGTGGTGGGGAAACGGGTGTGGACGTCAAAGAGTTATGTGTGAAACTCCTTTAAAAGTCTGATTGATAATGAAGACTCTGATCACAGACCTTTGATGTACTTGTAAAGGAACCTGAAGTTCCATCCACAGATCAGGAAACAATGGAGCTTTGTCAGTAGATGAAATAAGTTTGATGTCAGATGCAAACAACAGCTAAAGAGTTTATATCAGATGCACTTCCTGTGTAGCTCTAATTACCCCGACTCACTCTTTGTAGATTGCGGTTATGAGCTGGCCATTGGTCTTGTCTTCCAAGCGGCCTTCTCCTATCAATACATCACTGTTTTCTATTTCAACAACAGCAGCAACCTTCACTCTGAACATGTCAGGCTTTGCTGGAGACTTGGATTGAGCAATAAAGCAGAATCTTTCAATAAAGCAGGTGTGCTAGTTTTGGGGTTTTTTTTGTGTGGTTGTCTTCTTTAAAAATGATCCACTGTTGGACTGTAGCAGATTGATCCACGAGATTCAGTAAATATTTACTCCAAAGTTTATCATGCAGCCCTCTCTTGTCCTTTCATTGTCTGCAAGTTACCAAGTTGAAAATCCTCTTTGCTGTGATAGACAACCACAAGAGCAGCACACTGAGAGTGGCACGTTTTGCCAAGGAGTGGAAACGTGCAGTAAGGCAGCCCCTGGTTGGTTGTTTTGGTAACCGCTGACCTCCCTGCATGCCAATGTTCTAGCAAAACAATTCCCCTGACATTTTTTTGTTGGGACACAGTCGGAGGATCCTCAGCTGTGTCCAATACGACTAATCGGTTTAAAGAAGTACATCTTTGCAGAATCACGATGAGGTGCAGTCAGAGCATTCTACACAGCACTGTGTCACCTCTATGTGAGACTAGTTTGTTAATTTTAGCATGCTCACAGCCTAAAATAAGACTATCAGCATTAAAGCTGCTCAACATGAGCATGTTAATATAGTGACTGCAGGCATGATGGCATGCTAATGTTAGCATTCAGTGCTGTGAATCCTCTCAGACGTGAACTACAACCAGCAGCATGCTCGTGATCTCAGTGTCGACACCTCGGCTTTCAGTTCGCTGCTACACATGCAGGAGTTTTTCTTTAGATGCATCCCCATCATCATTATTAATGTTACGGCTCCTGGAGTTGGTGCCGTCTTGCATTGTGTTGGATCCTTTGTGAGCTTTGAGAGGACCGGCGTGAACACTGCTGTAGCTCCAGACCCAGCTGCCAGTCATTTCAGCTGATCAGCCTGGAGCTCCAGACCTGCACCCCTTTTCACCCCACCTGTCATTCCTGATTGGACCACCACCCAGTTCCCTCCAATCAGCTCACCTGGAGTGTAAAGCGGGTCGACGAGGATTCAATTTGAACAGTTCAGCCTGGTGCCTCTTGTTTTGTGTTCTAGTCTTGATTGACTTTGTGTGGAAGCTGCTCATGTCTTGGTGAAGACTGTGGCTTCAGTCAGCAGCTGTCCACCTCAGCTGAGAAGTTACTCGTGTCCTGTGTTTTTTTTTTTGAGGCACTTGCTTGTTTAGTTTCTTTTGTTCGGTTTGGGTGTTGCTATTGGATTTAAGTTTGGTTTTATTTCCGTTGATTTTAGCAACATCCACTCATTTTCTTTGTATTATCACAGTTGTTTTGTGTTCATTTAGGTTACTGAGCAATAAACTGCTTTACCTGCACCAACAGCAACTGGTTTTTTGACACATCCAGCTGACCCTAGTGGCTGGATCATAAGCACAAAGCGTTTCACCGTGCTGGTGATAAAAACGGCACCAATTTAGGCAAGAAATTTATTTGAATTGTAAAAATCGGGGTGTGGAAGGTCATGACTCAAAGTTAAAGTATTTAGTTGATCTTATGACCATTATGGTGCCATTAACGCCACCGACTTTAGGGCCAAACGAGACCGTCATAATCGTATGCCTGCCCTTTTGAGGGTTTTTAAAGGGGAGCAGTAAAACATTCCACCTTGAAATGATTAATATCTTTTTGCATGAGTGTCTTCCAGAAACAACCTCTGGTCCAGAACTTCTGGAGGGAAATACGACTAATTAACCCCCAGTTATCTGCATTGATAGAATATATTTGAAGATCTTAAAAAAATAATAATTAAATGACAATTAATTAGAGGAACTGTTCCATCTGCGACGTGCTTTCATTTTCAGTCCCGTTACTTGAACGTCTCACCACTGCAGCGTGCCACTTTAATAGATCGGGGTGCAGTTAATTACATACAGTGCACAGAAGTGTCCCAAAAAAAAAAAAAAGAAAAAATGGTGCAGAGATGACCTTCTAGCCCTATTAGCCCTGCCTTAAAATCAATACTTGAAGTTGAGGGAATAAGGGGGTTCCTGCTGTTGTTATTGGGCCTGTGAGGAGCTGCTCCTGGAGATGAGTTGAGCTAAAGTCTCTGTAAATTGCTTTGGGATTATTAAAAGGTTCTGGCTGTGGGGTCTTTAGAGAATAATATATTTGAGGAGAAGAAGAAGAAGAAGAAACAAGAAAGAAAGAAAGAAAGAGTGCGGGGAAAAAAAGAGTGAAAGTAAGAGAGCGATAACTTATCTTTGGATCGGCTGATAGGAGCGCTTGTTCCTTCCTTCCTCAATTCCACCAAGACACCTAATTAAAGAAGCTCAAAATAGAGGTGACCACACCTGGCCTGATTATAAAGGGAGGTTATTAATCTAGATTTCACATCTGGTAAAGACCTGGGAGACTTGGAGGAAGTCTCCAGCGTGCTAACTTTAGTCCGTTCATAGTATTTTCATCCGAGGATCTTCACTGAAGTTTCACATTTGGCGTAAAAGTCAATAATCCATTCAAGCCCTATTTATTTGATTCTGTAATTATACGCCCAGAGAAACGAGCCTCGCCAGCAACTTTACAACGTACAGTATTCTTAAAATATCACCCACACTTAAAGGCTGACACATGCTTTAGAGAGTAATTAGCATTCCAACAATGCTCCCTTATTAAAATCTCCCCACAGGTAACCTATGACTTTGCCTTCTGAACTGCGTACAGTGGCGTCCATTACAGAAACTCTTTCCCCCTGTTTTGCATCCATCCTGCATTCACAGCGCTGCAGCCACTGCAGCACAGTAATCCTGGCATGTAACGCAGAAAGGCTGAACAAGCACAATATGAGACTAAATTAAAGTGTGATCACTGCCAGCAAGGTTGAGGTCAGTTCTCTTAGAGAGAGTGAGAGGAAAAAAAAATCATCCCTGGTTTGCTGAAATCTGAGTTAAACATGTTTAATTAAGCACGTGACCGTTACAACCCAGCTCGAGAAAAGGGAAGTAACAGAACCAGGTGTAATTATTTATTTAAAGGAGTTCATCAAAACAACAGAACTGAGGGGAAACAGGGCATAAAGGTGCTGCTCAACCTAAACAACCAGACAAAAGATCTTATAACTGACTGCCTGCTGACAAAACAAAACAAAGTAAAAACCAAATAACAAAAAGGGTTCAAAATCAAAGCAGACCAAACAGCACCTTCCTAAATGTAAATAAAAACAATCCCCTCACTGAGCCCTGCCCCACAACAGTTTTAGAAGAAGTGCCTTCACATAAAACCAAAAGTCCTCCTGTGACAATCAGGCACTGGTGCGCTGCATACAGCCACCCCAAACTTAAATAGGTCGCTGTCATCAGCTGGAAGGTCCTCATTGGGTCCTGCGTGATTGGCTTGGCTCCGCCCATCTGCCCTGGCCCAATCGGCAACCGGCAACGGCACACTGAAATTTACATACTGAAGAAACACAACAAAGAAGGAAGAGCCGGCAGCCGTAACAGTGACCATCAAAACCTCATAACTGCTGCTGCTGGTGGATGGAGAGTGTACTTCTGTAAGACTCCCACTTCATTATTTTCTAAAAGTACAATTTTACAAAAAGAAAAATGATGATTTTTCTCTTTTGTTAAGAGTGAAAAGACAAATAAATGTGACTGATGTGAACTGTGACACTGTTTACACAGTTAAAGTCGGTGAAATCTTCAAGTAAAAGTGTGACTGAATCCATCTGGAGGTGTAACTGTCTCTACAGCTGCAGCTCTGCTTTTTTTTTTTTTTTACAGCTTTATATGACCGCCACAGAAGGATGTGGCAGGATTTCATCCTGCAGCATCACCTGCCTTCACCTCCAACAGGAATCCAGGCTGTCTTTGCCAGCGTCCATTAACCTCTTACGCCCTCGGCTATTTTATGAAATTTCTACCTGAAAAATCGTCTTGGTGTTCGGTCAGAAACGGCTCCACAACTGTAAATTGAATCGCCTTGGACTCTATGGATCAGAGACATTTGGGAGAAATTTGAAACGCACCAAGTCGTCCTGTCCCCATCGCCAGATCAGAGTTTCATGCAGGTTTAATTTTAAGATCTAGAATAGTGTACTTTTAAATTGCTTTTCAAATCTGCAGTACGGTGGAGACCAGATCAGATTTGATGCCACCTTGGATGCAAGTGGTGTGAACGGTTTCACTTAAAATCTAATTTGAACATACGTTAGCTGCACTGTTTTAAAAAAAAAAAAAAGCTGTTGAAAGAAGATCTCATTTAGTCCAGTCACACAGTTGCTGCTGGTATAAATAACAGAGAAACGTGTCTTACGGCCATCCTGACATTAGTCTCTCCCATCTTCCCGTCCTGACATGACGACAGTTAATAAGGAATGACTTTAAATCTGCTCGGGGATGAGGCCGTCCTTATGTCATTGTGGAAATGTCCTACTTTTCCTTCCCTTCTTACTGGACCAACCGAGAACACACAAAAAAACAGTTATTGTATTTTCAGCACTGAGGAAATCCACTCGGTGAGCACTTTATTTGGAACACCCCCATACAGATACCGGCTGGGCGTCCCTTTGTACTCAAACAGCCTCAGTTATTGGTGTCATAGAGAGACGTTGAAATCCTTCCTCCCGCTCCGTGATTCATCACGTTATTTCTGCAGATTAGTCAGCTGCACATTCATGCTGCCAATCTCCACTTCTGCCTCATCTCAAAGGTTTTCCGCTGGAGGTTAGTGTTCATTAAACCGGTTGGAGGCGACCTTTGCATCGTGACGCCGTGATGTATCCGGCTGGAAGACGCCGTTTAAAGATGGTGGACTGTGTCAAACGGGCTGTTGCGTTTAATGACTGATTGGAATTAAGAGGCCTTTCTTCGCGCCAAGAGCCTGGACGAGTTGACGTCACAAATTCTTGCTTTTGACACCAAACTGTGAGCCAACCATCTGCAGCCTCTGAGATCTTCATCAGCCCAGAACGCATTTTTCCATCTTCAGCTGGCCAGTGTTGGTGAACCTGTGCCCACTCAGACTTCTTGGTTGTAACCCATCCACTTCAAGACTGGACTTGCTGATGTTTTTTCTACTTGTAAAGAGTAGTTTTATCCTTCTTTCCTCCAGTCCCTGGAGACCAGCAGATTCATAACCACTCAAACCAGCCAATCATACCTCAGCTAGAGTCATTTTTTTCTCCACTCTGATGCTGCGTGTGAACATTAACCGAAGCTCCTGACCTGTATCTGCAGGATTTTCATGCGTCGCACCGCCACTACATCATTGGCTTATTTAATACATGGATGAGCAGGTGTGCAGGCGTTCCTAATAAACGTGCTCAGTGAGTGTGAACTGTCTGCCAACATGGCTGCTACGCTTAATACTCAAAGTTATGAGGGTTAATGCTTTTCTCTTGTCAATCCACTTCACCGGTGAAGGCAAATTAAAATTAAGTGTTCATTTTTTTTTCCCCCTCTCTCCTGTCAGGTGAGTGTATAGAGTTCTCAATATGAATGCATACAGACAGAAAACAAATTTCCAATCACAACCTCATCCCCCCCAAACTCCACTTCAGTTTCCAGAAGGCAGCCATTTGAGGATTAGAGGTATATTCTGTAGGATCTTGGCAACGCTTCGCATTCATGTGTGTGTGCGTTTAAATAAAGCGTCCTAGCCGAGGAACACAAAGCTTCTAAAACTCTAAACTGTTTTGACTTGCTTAAGGCAGGGATTGTCAGTTTATATAGGATTGGGAGTATATAGACATCTTGGCAGAGCCGGGTGGATTAAGACGGCAGAGGAGAATATTCGATGGGAGGAGAAAGATGATGTGAGTGCATTAGGAATTCAGATTGACAAACAAAACAGATTAGGCTGCCATCACTGTCTCTGCAGCGCTTCTCTGGGAAAAAAAAAAAAAAAATGGCAGGATTGTACCTTTTCCTCTTCCTCTCCGAGTTATCTCTCTTTTCACCTCTTGCTTTCTAAACTCCTCACATTTTTGTCCTTCCTTCACCGTCTGCTCCTGTCACATCTTCTCGGGGATTATCTGAACCCCAGCGTCCTGCAGCTCTTCCTCCGAGTCGCCTCACAGCTGCTGCAGTGGCCTCGGCTTTAAAGTCTGAACGGACGGACGGGAGATTCCTTCTCACACCGAGGCCTCTTGCTTTTTTCTCCTTCCCCTCGCTGCATCTCAACAGGACAGGAATGTAATGTTCTTTGATCTCTCCTCTTTCCACTTCTCTTCCTCTCGCTCTCTCTCTCTCTAAGCACAGATTATGGGGGCTATGCAGAAAAAGAGCTGCTCCCAGGGTTTGCCCTTCAACCTGCCTCCGTCTCCTGTAAAACCCTCCGTCTCTCCCTTGTGATCTCTTCATCCATCACCTCCTCTTTCCATTGTGTTTTTTTTTTTTTCTTCTCTTCCCTACAGCACATCACCACAGCATGGGATTACACCATGAAAGACCCGGGGAAGACTTCTGTTCCCACTATTGATGCCGCTCCATCACATTTTTCCCCCTCTTCCACTGGTGTTTCCTCTCTCTCTCTTCCCCCCAGACATGCACCACTTAATGGTCCTAACCTTTTGGCTTGTAAAGGTCAGCGTCCATAAAGCGGGCGCTGCTGCTAGTCATTAGCCAGGGAGTGCTGCTGCTGCAGCGGAGGTGGCGGCGGCGGCGGCGGCGCTGTGCGTCCTGGGATGTATTCATGCTGCTTCATGCAGAGCTCCACACAAAAGCTCTGAAATGTCCGGACATGAAACTGATCGGACACAGCGCCGGGGAGGCTGCTTTGAAACCTGCAGACCCCTTACTTCACACTGGAGCGAGGTGAACGACGGCAAATTTGGCATCAAATTACACTTTAATGTCAACTGTGACTTTCTGCAGCTTTTCTTCTTCTTCTTTTTTAAACGTGCACACACTGATAGCCCACAAAAACCAGTGCAAAGTTTATCTCTTCAGTTCGTTTCCTTGTGCACGTTAATCAGAAAAGGCAGATAACAGAACCCTTAAAGGGGTAAACTGGTCAAATAATGCATAAATTTGTTTTCTGCCTCGGGGGAAACTACATCAAGGGTGCTACTTGACGGAGCAGATGGGGCGTAATTAAAGCGGCAACTTGTGAGAGAAACTCCATGTGAGGAGTGATTTGGGGTAATACGCTTCTGAAATGGTTAGCTTACAAGATTTGGCCACGCTGTGGTTAAAAATAGCAAACTGTCTCCTATGTGCTGTAACACACAACACGGCAAACATAAAAGTCAGTGCTTTTAGTTATTATTCTAATTTCTCCATTTAATTGTTTCGTTGGATATTTTAATAATACTCCAGGAACTTTGTTGATCTTGGACTGTTATTGTGGATTTCCCACTGGGAGTGGTCTGCTGTGTGCACCGTGAGCACCCTCTGCTGGGCCCCTGCTGCCCTGAGGGGTGATCCCCTCTGGCTCTGATGGCATCCTGCTGGGTCCTGTCCCCATGCTCAGCTGGTTTTTCAGTGCCTTGTTTACTCTCCAGCGTGAAATAAATAGAAAATATCCACAAAGACAAGCGCAAAACATTCATTACTTTCCCTAAATTATTCATTAACCGTGTATTGCAAGGTGTTGCGTTCTCACAACACAGACTTTATTTTAATTTAGCAAAAAGGCAGAACCCATGTCTGACTATTGATTTGTGAAAAGGCAGTCTTTTACACATCACATCATAGGAGCAGGACATCTGCACCTCCTCTTTCCAGTCTAGCGGGAGCAGTTGTCTCTTCACTCTTTCCATCCACCACGGCCCATCCAGTGGATTATTTTGCTCCAGACTAGTTGGTTCCGTCCACCTCACACCTGTTCTGTCTTTCCTCCCCGCTATGCTTTTGTCAGCTAATATTACCACAAGAACTGCACACAAACGGCTAATTACAGACCAGGAGTAACAGTACAGTCGAGGTTTAGTCAACAGCAGATTGTGATCCACGGACAAAATATGTCTGGTGTTTGTTCGTCCTTGTCAACAAATAACAATGGATTGTGAGTAACAACAGTGAATCACGCTGTCAGTGGAGAGAGAAGAGATGTGTGGTGAATCAGGACCATGTGATGGACCACTGAGCAACTAGTCCGAACCTAAAGGACCATGCGATGGATCGTGGAGCAAATGGTCCAGGTCACAAACGTAATGTGGCGGAGCGCCGGGCCACTGGTCGCTACCAAAAGGACCAATATGAAGGAGCGCAGAAAGCAGACGGACCAACAGACCAGTAAATTGGCTGCAGTACCCTCCAAAAAAACAAGAGCCACAATAAAAAAGACCTTCCTCCAGGGTCTATTGGAGAATTAGAGCCGATACTTCCACCATATTCTCCACAGAGATGTAACGTCCCTCCATTGAGGAGCAGCTTAATGGAGAAAACCAGGTTGTATGCAAACCCACAACACATCGAGAGTGTCGCAAGAAACGAGACGGCGAATCAACGGGAAAGCATCAAAAGACATCTCCACTTCATTTATCAAAACCAGGGTTAAGGAGTAGTCAAGATGTTCAAGGTGAGATCTTTGATCTTTTGTTTGAATGCGCAGATGCTGTCCTTGGAAAGGAAAAGCTCCTGAAAGAAGTACATATGAGAAGCTGTAAGGTTTGAAGTTTTTCATCCTGGCAAATGAACATGACATTGTTCACCATTCAATGTGTGCACGTGGTCCATTCAGCCCCAACCTTCACTCTCTGACACTGGTGCCAGTAGAGACATTGTGTGATACAGGCTAGAACTACTAACATGTCACACAAACTGATAAATGGTTCAGCAGCGAGGAACCGCATGAAGAAGATCCACAGCGTCAGAACCGTGAGACAGAACCATCTTCCAGGTAGAGGTTGGTACCAATTAGGCAAAAAGGCAGAAAACACACCAAGACATTTTGTTTGCACAGTTGCACGTCCTTTAAGAAAACATTTAAGTAGTGGTCTAAAGCCCTTATGTGATTTAAAACCTCTCAGAATTTTAGCAGCAATATCAAAAAAAGGTTCTTCACTCAGATCATTTCCCTCCTTCTCGATCTAAAAATGTCGGCTATTGGAGTAGTTGTAAGGATACTACAATCACATATAATAGGGGTGTCCAATCCTGGTCCTCGAGGGCCGCAATCCTGCAAGTTTTAGATGTTTCCCTCTTCTAACACACCTGATTCAAATGATCAGCTCATCATCAAGCTCTGCAGAAGCCTGATAAGGATCCTGATCATTTGAATCAGGTGTGTTGGAAGAAGGAAACATCTAAAACATGCTGGACCGGAGTTCGACAACCCTGACATAAACTTCTACTCAGATGCTTTATTGTATGAAGTGCATTTTCACTGCCATTTTTCCAGTCTCAGGTGAACCAATTCACGTCAGAGTACGACGGATGAAATGCATCACGAGCGCGTGCGACGTGTGTTTGTGCTCAAGCAACCAGTCAAGTGTCCTATTTAGCTTTTCTTGAACTGCGGTGGACTCTGGCGCCGTGGCACTCCGCCAATTAGGTGACAAATGGTCCGCGTCGCAGAACTTTTTGTTTGCAGACTTAATAACATCATGAAAGCAAATACAGCAGAATGCCATTAGAGCAAGAGCCAGCTGTCAGAAAAATAACAAGAACAAAAAAATCAGTTACTGAAGCAAAATGGCATGCAGCAGTCTGCTCCATGAGTATATCTACTTATATCTGACCTTACTTTACAATATATGAATGGTAAGCATCATGTGAGGAAGACAAATCTGATATATAGCCTACATTTAAAAACTGAATAATACAAAAACAGAGGCCTCTTAACACCCTATATTAACATGTAACATTTGTTCGGGCAGTTAATGTACATTTAATTAAGATTATATGCATTGGGGATATCTACGGGGAGACATGATGATATTTCTACGAACAAAAAGGAGAACTGAGTGTTGGCAGCCCCCAGAAGTGAACAAAAACCTTAATTAACAAACAGTCTATTTTTCTCGGACCACCATCCCCTAAAGTCCCACAATGAAGAAAGAAGGTTTTCAAAAGAAGGGGAAAAGGCGTCTCGGGACACATCCATGAATGCAGATTTGCCAGACTGAGTCAAAAATTCATACTGTTTCCAAATAGTCTGAACAATGATGCAGCCCATAAAGAAAAGAGTGGAAAAAGCCCATTATCATTCTCACGGCACACTGGAAGAGTTTCAACCCCTGCCACGGCCAACCCGGGGGGAGAGTTTTCCAAAACTAAAACTCGGCGGGGAGCCGTAGATTCACGGGCCCGTGAAATGCTCTTCAACACCCGACAATGTGGAGATTTGAAAACAACAATATGAGAAATCAGCTCTTTTTTTACGGAAATAAAAAAAGAAAAAAAAATCAAAGTATTCGGCAAAATGTGATTCACAGCAGGAAAGTTATGAAAAGGGGAAACGCTATGCGGAAATACAAATCACCTGTGAGCTATGATCCTCTATATCCACTGTAGTGTAACAGATTTCCATGAAAAGGAAGAAATTCAAATCTAAAAATGTTCTTTTTCACTATTTTTTAAATTTTTTTTGTGTCACAATATGTGGTCAGAGGTTCACACAGATGAGTTTCGGTTGAATGTCAAACATCATAGAGTGGAGCTGGCCTCATTCCTGCCAGCAGAAATAGCAAAATGATAGATCTGTTAACGGTGTCTGTGAAGATTCTCAGTCATTCAGGTCATGGTTATTCTCGTAGTTTAATCGTAGCAACTGGACTTGCTTGAGTTCCTTGAAGATGTTTCATCCAAGAGGCTTCATCAGCTCTGACTGACTAGTTGGGAGTTCCAGATACTTCTATCCTTAAGGAGCCATTAACACTTGAATTTAGGTGTTAATTGGGAGTTTGTTGCTCCTCCCCCTCGTTATTGAGCAACAAACCCCCAATTAAAACTGAAATTCAGGTGTTAATGGCTCCTTAAGGATATAAGTATCTGGAACTCTCAACTATATCTGTTGAAGGTGTTTGCAAATGGGATTTCTGTGTATTTACTTTTTAAATTAGTGAACAGAAACATGTGTAATGAACACGATGCAACATAGTTTAACTTCGTCACAAATTAAATGAGCGATTCAATGAAGATAGGATTTCTTGTAGGACAGTTAGATTATCTAATAAACAACTGAGTGCACTGACATTTTGAGAAATGTTTCCCCTGATTTGGGTGTTACCAACACATTAAATCATGGTGCATCATTACCAAACATATGGGCCTTTAGGGTCAGTAAACTGATGAACAGACGGTAACCGGTAACGGATAGTGCTGGAAACCTTTTGCGGCCTTGTGAACATCCTAAACTTTACCAAACACCTGGTGGAAAACACAAAAGCAAAAGTCCAAATGAAAAGCCAAAAAAATACTAATACTAGAATTATAGTCCAATGTGTGACTTTAACTTCTGAGTAACAGTCCACTAACGGATTCACCACCACATCCATCCTCCAAATGCAGACTTTTTATTTCTTGCCTCATTGTGAATGCTCAAGCATGACCAAGCTGCCATTAAATGAAGTGTAAATGGAGCAGCATGAAATGGGCCGATAGCGGCCTACTGAGACCACTAAAAGCTGAAGGAGGTCCCCGTCTGATCGTATGACATGATGTGCACCGATGATGGCTGCGATAAGTGTGTGAATGTTTCAGGTTTGAAGTTTATAAAATCAGCTTATTTTCTTTTCCAATCAGCCAATCACATGGCAGCTTGCAGTGGGCTCACCATAACTGGACAATCCTGATGAATCTCACAATTTGACATCAGTGGCATTAATCTATGAAGCAGACCTGAGCTGCATCAGGCTGCAGGTGGTGTCATGGTGGAGCTACAGCTTGAGTGTTGCCGCTGACCATGTGCATCCATCTAAGACCACAGTTTACGTCTTCTAATGCAACATGGCATCAGTTTCAAGAACATGACAGTGGGTTCAGTCAACTTCAGGGGTCTCCACAGTCTGACTTTGGTCTGAAACCTTTAGGATTTGGTAGAAGGTGGTTTCCTAACTTTTTAAATTACTTTTTTAAAACTTTTTTCTTTCCTATAATACTTATTTCCTCCTTACTCAAATGTGTTTTAAATATAAAAACTCTTTCAAAAAGTGCCTGAATTGAAAACACTGAGTCATGTTTAAGTGTAAATAGGTACGCCTGTAGATGTTTTGCCGTTTGATGCCAAAATTGCCAAACGTGCACTACAAGTGTTGTAGTTTAATGCTGCAAGGATGCTTAGCAAAGCACTTTTCTGTTTCAGTGTGGACAAAGAAAATGCCAGGGTTCTGACTTTCAATGCATTTCCACATTAGGCATGGCCTTAAACCGGCTGTATGCTGGTTAGATGTGTTTGTTTGCATGCAGTGGTGATGAGGAGGTATCGGTCTCTCAAAATATATATGCATACCTACACCTTAAGAACCACTTTCAGCTTTAATCATGCCATCTTTTTTTTTTACTGTGATCCACTTTAGTCAGGATATCATCAGTCATCTTGACATGGACTCGACATTGAAACAAAAACAAGTCGGGAGATATTGAAATCTCTAAAACTGCTTTACGTTGAGCTGCATTGTGTCCCAACTTGGCCCAAGAAAAAAAAACACAAAACAGGAAAACCAAAGCATTCTCACCCGCTGATACATTCCATTGATTCAATTGCTTTTGTAAACAGCCACAGCTGCAGAACGCTGAATTGATACACCACCTACCTCGCCGGACTCTGCATTTTACAAAAGGTGTTATTTGGTCCAAACAAACAGGTTTATCAAAGGTGCACCGTGCTCTCACATGAAAAATGAAATCTGCTGCGTAGGTGTGTCTTATGGGAACCAGTTAGTGATCTTTCTTTTTATTTTTTTTCTGGCTTTCTCTTATATTGTTTTTAACCGCACGACTTTGGACAAAACTTTTGGAACCGGGCACACACACAGAAACAAATCCTCAGAAGAAACTTAATGAGCGGTAACACTTTTCTCCAATTTTACTCGGATGAAAACGATTCTAATCCTGAACAACACTGGAACTAAAGCAGCAGTTCTTTGCTTTTTATCCTCAGAAAATTAACTAATTTCGCCGTTTCAATGATAAAATACCGACTTAAGGTTTGCAAAGATTCTGTCCAATCAGAACGGACATAATTATGATGCAAGGGTGTTCAAATACACATCGTTCTCTGCTGCTAAACACAACATAATCCCATGCATGTGCCATCATGTACAGGTGTTCTCTCAGGTGTTGTGACATCAGCTACAGGTGCAACACTTCTGAACCCAACCGTGCCCATCAGTGATGCTTGGTGCAAAACAGACTTGAATCTTTCAACCAGAGAGGGCAGTTAAACGCTAATTTTCGCCCCTCGATGTTGCTGCATGATTTCTAACGGTCTGATTCAGGTGTCGCCTCCTTATCCAGGCGTATAAAAATAGAAATGAATTATCTATAGTGTGACGAGTTCAGTTTTATTCTCCCTAACACCACAGATGGTGGAAATCTCTGCACCGAACGTTGTTTCTGGTGGTCATCCAGAATTTACGGAGCTGGAAAGAGATGTGGAGGAAATGTGTGAGTCACTGTGGTTGGGTCGCGGTTGCATGTGAGGAAGACATGTCAAGTTTGTAAAGAATTGCATGAATTCAAACTGACATGAAACTCAAAAAAACTTGAGATAAATGTGTCGGATATGAGAAGACTGTCCTCCAATAGGAACAACACCTTATCTCAACAAGATTACATCCACCCAACTGGTCGAGGCAGATGGCCGTCCCTCCCTGAGCCTGGTTCTGTCAGAGGGTTATTTCCCCTGCGGGGGTTTTCGGTTCCTTCCCACTGTTGCGGACTGCTTGCGGACTGCTGAAGCTTATAGGGAATCCAAATGTTTCTGTCTCTGCCTTTGTGAAGTGCTATGAGATGACTTGTTGTTGTAAATATGCGCTATACAAATAAAATTGAATTGAATTGAATTGAATTACTTGTCTATACCACTAACCTGGATTCTCATTTAGTGCGAGATTACTTCCATTTGTGACTATAAATATGTTTTAAATCCATGTATCATCCGTTAAATGGGCGGGACTCGTCACCTTGGTGACCCAGAAAATAGAGCAGAAGGTTTAAACATGTTGTAAAAAGTTTGTATTTCAACCCAAACTGGGCTATTTTCATAAACCTAACCGAGTGATTTTGGTGCCTAGACAGTGAGTAAAAACAAAACATAAGTCTAAAAACATTGGTCCTTGTTTCCAGGGTCTGGGTTCTGTGGCCGCCTCCATCCTCCTTAACTTGAAGCCTCTTTAACGACCTCGCACGCCAAACAACCATGTTTGTTTCAATACAAAATGTACAAAATTTAAATGAGAATGGAGTTGTGTAACTTTAGGTGACGGGGTTGAGGTGGCTGGATGGGTCAACAAAACATCGGACATCGACCACCATCTTTCTACAACGTTAACCATGTGTTTTAATGGGAATTTACTTGCTCACTTTTCCCGTTAGCGTCTGTTGGGACACTAATAGTGTGTCAGATGATGCACGGATGCTTTGCAGTTCCATTTACCCCTATTTAGGGCATCATCAGGGGTTAGCCCCCAGTCCGCTAGGTCCCCTGACACCAGCTCCTCCCATGTTCTCCTGGGTCTCCCCCTCTTTCTTTTTCCAGTGACATCCAAAGTTCCTGATTTTGTTGATGAACTGAGCACTACGGTGGATGTGTCCGAACCATCTTAGACGGCGGTACCGGATCTCTGTACGAAGATCAACGAGGCCTAATTTCATACGAAGCTCACTTGAGCTGATCAGGCTTGATGTGGTTCATCCATCTCAGCATGGATCTCTCATTCCACTCCAGGCGACTTAGATCTTCTTTCCTTAGAGGCCTGCTATTCCCAAAATCTTAACCGAACCAAGTTGCTTTGTGTACCAGAAGCTGACTTAACTGGGCTGAAGAATATCTAGCATATTACACATGTAGATCACATTCAGAGGATAGAGAAAGGCTGGTTATGAGATTAAGGGATAAAAGTGTCAAACAGGGCAAGTATGATCATTTTCTGAAAGTGATAACGCGGCATTCACACTTCATGCTTTGCCAGAGATGAGAAAGAAGTCTCAGTAGTTCTTTTTTTATTTTGCTTTTCTTC
The DNA here is from genome assembly GCF_000690725.1 of Stegastes partitus. Taxonomy (NCBI): domain Eukaryota; kingdom Metazoa; phylum Chordata; class Actinopteri; family Pomacentridae; genus Stegastes; species Stegastes partitus. Next base: position 20,096 of record NW_007578323.1, read on the forward strand.
ATGTTTAATTGTTCTCCTCCTCCATTTATGCTGACCATTGATTTCCAACAAACTCTTTTATACCAGTACATCCTGGACCTCAGTGGCCAGAGGTGGAGACTGTATACATAATTTGTTGAGGTTTTTTTTTATTAAGTGTTCGTTCCACAACAGGGTAAAGGTATGCCAAAACAATTCCAACAACTTTGCACCCAAACTAGTTTGTTTGAAGCCCTGAAATCCATAAGTTGTTCTGAAACTCTCCAAAGTTAAAGACTGTCCTTAAAAGTCCCCGACTTCCTATAAGCGTATCGCCATAACAGCCCTAAAATTCCATCCCTTACAGGTCGGGCGACACCGGCACACCGCAAACAATAAATCACAGACAAACAATAATTACCACTTCCTCACAAATCAGCGCGGATAGATAACCTTAAATCTCAGCTCATTACTCCTTATCTCACCTGCCAACCTCCAGGATTAGCAGCAAACACTTTGAAGTGCATTTGTGGGGAAAATCATTAGTTTTACAATTAGTTTTATTGATGCTAACAGGTCTGTCTGCCCGCCGGCTGCTCGTGTCCACTCCCCGCCTTTTCTTAAGTTCACTTTGTGCTAAATTGGGTAGCAATAAGGTGAAGATAAGAGCGGCGGATTATGTGTGTGTGTGCATGAGGGGGCCTCGGTTATGAAACAAAACTCTCTAAAATAGCATACATAACCAAGCCAGGGAACAACAAAGGATTGTGTTTGTTTGTGTGTGTGTGTTAAAAACACCCATTCATTAAATGGCATTATGAAGCAAGCTTTTGAGTATGAGTGGCCCCGGGGTGACTCAACCCTGAATTTATCCTTGCAGTGCCAGTGCCGCGCTTCACCCATAAATTAACAACAAACAAAACGCTTTTCTTTGCCCGTGTCAGAGTGGCAAAACACTGCCAAGTTTTGAAGAAAATGTCACCCTAAATTCCAGTGACTTGTTGGAAAATTGCAATGTTTTTGCATTAAAGCCGGAGCTCGGGCATGTTCACTGTAAGCACCTTCTAAAAAGAGACGTCTCAGAGCATTTCTGTCCATTCACATGCACCAAAAAAAAAAAAAACAGGAACAAGCGTAGCTATTGAGTTGTCACAGCGTTTATCTCTGCAGGATGAAGACAATTACAGCAACCCATAAACAATTCCAGGACTCTAAATGCTGTCCCGAACGATATCCAATAGGCTCATTTAAAAATGTGCAACAATGAGCATCATCCCTGTGCTTATTATTAGCTCCTTAGTCTCACTGCTCCGTTTCCTCTTCGCTGTAATATAACAACTAAACACAAGCAGACATTTAGAGCTGCGACTCTGCAGATGCCTGCCAATATTCGGGGCTTTATTAGGCTGATGTAGAGGATTAATTTTTTTTTTCCTCCCCATGCCTGGTGCCTTTGAACGATCAGCTTTATTTCCCAGAACTGACTAAAAACCGAAAATAAATAACAACAAATAGAACAGAAGATGATCAATATTAAGTCTCTGGCAAAGAACGTAGCCGGTAATTAACTGCTGACAAACTGGAGAAGCGTGTTGGCTCCGCCGGCCGTTCATTCCTCTACAAACTTTAAATAATTCCGTTTTCATCGATTTGAGCACAAAATCGCAGCAAACGCAGGAGAGCTCAGTTCTACAATTCCTGGGGAGTCTCTGCCATTTGCAGCAACTCTGACCTTAAGTGATGAATGGCCTGAGAAAGAAAGACCTTTTTCATTCCGTTTCCTCGCCACCGAGGATGAAGTTGGCGATTGCATCGGTAAGCACTTCAGAAGATCACCAATATTTGTTGTTGCTGCCTGTCGTCGCCTCGTCTCCTTTAAAAAACGATCCGCCGTTAGACGGTGGTAGCCCGACTCCTTCCACTATAGATTGTACACTGTCTTTTCTTCTCCTTGCTGTTTTCAAAATCTCTTTTTGCTCTGTTGGTGAATTATCCATTTAAGTGATGGTTCTCACCTCCCTGGATGCACCAAAACAATCCATCCAACACTGTTTTACTGGGACACTGTTGCTGCATCCTGGGCTCAGCGTTTCCTCTAACCAATCATGACCTGGAAGCACATCGAGCAACGCTGGTTGAATGAGTAGGAGAAGTTTACCTCGCTCCGTGCAGACGGAGGCCATGACAGGAAGTTACCTCGGTCTCAGCAGGGAGTTTGTGGTGCGTTCACGGTACATGGGAAAAACCAATACTCAGCAAAAAATGAAACATTAAAGGAAAATAAAACAATGACTTTAACAATAAAAATAACCCTGGGTTACAGAAGCACTTAGCACAAATGCTAAATTTCGTCGTATGAACAAACGTGAGCCATAAACAGCCCCCCATGTCCCTCCATGATGTCTTCGGCTTCCATAGCTCACCTGAGGCTCAGTCATGACACACTAGTCTGGGGCCACCTTCGTCGCTTACATCTGGGACTGCTGGTTGGCCCTGTGAGACGGGATTTATGGTGTACAAACCTCCACATCCATCTACGTGAGGCACTCCCAGTGGCCGGCTCAGATGGCAGATGCAGGCCGGTCATACCCGGTCCCAGTCAACCACCAGAACCGGAACTGCAGCACAGTGATTCATCCTGGTCCTGCTTTCTTTACTAATATGTATGAAAATTAGATAAATATCTACACATAAAGGAATTATTTATCTGTGTTTTTGATTGTTGTGCCGAGATTTAATGTGCACCTTTGTAAATGGCTAAAGTGCTTGAGGTCAAAGATGTTTTATGAGGCAGAAAGCAAAGGTTTACTTTGGCGCGCCACCAATTTACTAAGATCGTATCAGAGAGTTAAACCTTTACCGTGTACTTTACAGACACAGCTGACATCTGAGAAACAAAGAAAGAAAACAAAGCAGAAAAAAAAACAACCTGCATGCATGTCTATTCTCAGACCAAATAAAAACCTGTCATATTCGAAAAAACAAGCCTTTTATAAACCAGTTAACCTCCGCCGAGAACGCTTTATTGGAGCCGCTTGGGGGCCAATACGCATTATGTATCCAAGGTTACCGCTCAGCCTGGCATCATCAGGCCACGGCAGCGTGTCATTCCTGAATTCAAAACGCTACCTCCGTGCTAGAGAGGAAACAGAACGAGGAATAATAGTGTTGAAAGAATATTAAACATGTTTATTGTAATTATACAAAAGACAAGAGGCTCCCAAGGAAGTGGGCCCCCGTGGACTTTTTTTTACTTCTTTAGCCTGTTTGCCAGCTATATTTTCATCCAAAGCTTCCAAAAGTCTCTCACACACTCACACACAAATCCACACACGCTGCCGCGATTTGCATTTCAAAGGCTCTTGTGCTGCAAAACTACCTGGCGACATGCTGCATAGCTGGGGACAGAGACACAAAGAGCAAAGACTTTAAACACCAGATCAAAGACGGAGACACGGAGAACAACAAACCTGAAGGCCACGACGGTGACGATGCTTCTTACGCACAGACCGAATCTGACAACTGGGACAAAACACCTCCAGAGATTTAAGATGCCGACTTTGTTGCAGCCACGCTCATTTGTGTTTAAGTATACGACATTAAATGTTAATATATAGAGGTTTTTTTTAGTGTTTCTTTCTTTTTGTGTGTGTAAATGTCATATTCATGGACGTATATTCTTTTTTTTCTTCCTGCAAACACGAACTGAACTGAATTCTGCATTACCATCAGAAGGGTCCTTATCATGTCCATACTGCCATCTGTGAAGGACGATGCAGATTTATTCGAGACGCATAAACGGAGCCTGAAATTTATGACCAAGAGCTGCGACCATGTGTGTTAACTGCACCTGTGTGGACATATGCAAACCCTATATCAACCAGATTGCATGTATGATCTTCATTATGATTATTATGATTATTTGTTTTTGGGAAAGAGAGCAGGACAATGTGAACGGTTATTATTATTATTTGAGTAGATACGAGCTTTAGATCTTATTTCTCATTCAAACTGTTTCATTAACAAATGAAGGCAAATTAAATGCACATTTGTTTATTTAAATTTCCGATGCTCCAGGTTAACGGAAAGCAGAAATGGCACCGGTTTTGAAAGTAAAATGCATTTTGTGATTCTCACCATCTGTTAGAGGTTTCGTTCCTCTACGTCCCCGTTGCCTTTTTCAAATGCTCGACAGAAAGACGCTCGTGAAGCGTTATTGTCTAATAAAAATGTAAAATACTACAAAATGAAAGATGAAAAGAACACTATCAATTTCAGATCCCCGTGGTGAGGCGTGACGCTCGAGCCGGAGTGCAGTCAGCGATAGATTCTTGTTTTTTTGGAGGCGTTAACGGGCTGCGTGCGGCTGTGTTTTGATGAGCAGTTTTGCCCAGAAATGACTTTTTAGCATCTGCTACGGAGGTACAGGATGCTAAATATAGCTGCGAGCACAGATTTGGTCACTCTAATTGCTCCGAAAGTGACCACCTCACTGTGGCAACACGACTCCTGGAAGCATCATCCAGTTGTTGTTTGCCAAAACCAGTTCCAGAGTATAAAAAACACAAAACCGCACAATTTAAAAAAAAGATAAATTCCACAACACCCATTTTTGCAGGTAATCATCCTTTCGTCTGTGCCAGATCCTTAACTGGCTCATTTAACTCAGGGACTGAAGTAATTGCTTTAAATAAGACGCTGAAAGCTTGCAGGTAAACAATATGATGACACGCCGTCTCTGTACATTTGCGGTCGAGCTGTTGCATCACCGTAGCAACAACAAATTGGTGGAAATGCGGGCTGGTTCTCAAGGTAACACCCTACATCCAAAACCCTTCTGATGAAAAAGCTTTCATCTCTTACACTCGTGTGTGTGTGTGTGTGTGCGTATAGATTAAATAAAGCAGCTGCAGCTCGGTAATCAGTGAGCTTTACGGTCATTAAAGAGATCCAGGCTACCTGTTCCTCCCGTTTTTAGGTGTTTATGCTTTGCTAAGCTTCATATACTGTGCTTTTTTTTAACCTTCTTTCCTTCTCTCTGAAAACATTGCTGGAAACATTTGGAATAATGTTCGTATAAGTCAACAGAATATTTGCCATTGGTCTAGCTGCTTTTACATCTTTAGATTTCAGATGGATGGATGTATGTGCAAATCAAGCTAGCTGAAGAAATAAGGTACAGTTGTGACTTGATAATCCGACATTAAATGTAAAACCTTCTTTCATGTCGGATAGCAAGGCTGTCGGATTGTCAAGACGGAGGTCGAGATGCAAGGAGGACTTGATGCTGGAAGGATCATTTGTTAGTATTTATATGTCTGTGAAGATTCTCAGTCATCCAGGTCATGGTTATTCTCGTAGTTTAATCGTAGCAGCTGGACTTGCTTGAGTTCCTTGAAGACGTTTCATCCAAGAGGCTTCATCAGCTCTGACTGACTAGTTGGGAGTTCCAGATACTTCTGTCCTTAAGGAGACATTAACACCTGAGTGTCAGTTTCAATTGGGGCTTTGTTGCTCCTCCCCCTCGTTATGTGAGTCGAGGGACGGTCTTTCCAGTTTGGCAGGGACAAAACCATCTATGTCAAATTGGAAAGACCATCCCTCAACTGAGGCGGAGGTCTGAGGCATCACCTCTCACTTGTTTACAATTCAGTCTTAAGAACTCTCCCCAGGAGGAAGATCCACACCTAGCCACACAAGACCTTAACGTACCCCATAATGACCCACATAACGAGGGGGAGGAGCAACAAACCCCCAATTGAAACCGAAACTCAGGTTTTAATGGCTCCTTAAGGATATCTGGAACTCCCAACTAGTCAGTCAGACCTGATGAAGCCTCTTGGATGAAACGTCTTCAAGGAACTCAAGCAAGTCCAGTTGCTACGAATAAACTACCAGAGTAATTATTTATAGTTCATAGTTGTTATAATACCTTGTGTATTGTTAGAACACTACGCATCGCTGGATTTTAAAGATAAAGATAAAGATAAAGATAAAGATAAAGATAAACTTTATTCATCCCGAAGGAAATTGTTTTGCCAGAGTACAGTTAAAGCAAGCAAAACAGTTAAAGTAAACAAGTAATTCCAAATAAGAATAAGAATAAAAATAAAAAGTAAAAAATAAAAGTAAATAAAATAAGAATACAAGTACCAGAGAAGAATAGTGCCTTAATAAAAACAATACAATAAGTACAATCACAATAATAATTATTAAAGTGACGAGTGTGGTTATTGCACCAGGTGAAAATTGCACATGACATTGAGTCCAAGTCCAGTATTGCAGCTTATCACACCTTATTGACCGGTATGATTGTGCATGGGCCTGTTGGTTGACATCAAAGGTAAATACGTGCAGACAGCAGGCTGAAGTGACCCAAATGCAATTTTTTTGCCCCCATGCGACCTGTATTTGGTCTTTTCATGACAGTCTGAGCAACGCAGGACTTCCATTCTCGGAGGAAGGAGTCGGAATCCAAAACTGTCGATATGTTAAGGCTGTTTTCTATAGGTTCCGTTTGTTTTTCCTAAAAACCTGTCGGATAGCAAGGTTTAGGAGTGTTAAGGGTCAGAACATCTAGTCACGATTGTAGAGTTGGTAAATACATAAAAGGATCACATGCAGTAAGTTTGTATGAGATGTGTCTCAATCCACAAGTTCATACATTCAGCTGAGGTGGAAANTCAGATGGATGGATGTATGTGCAAATCAAGCTAGCTGAAGAAATAAGCTACAGTTGTGACTCGATAATCCGACATTAAATGTAAAATCTTCTTTCATGTCGGATAGCAAGGCTGTCGGATTGTCAAGACGGAGGTCGAGATACAAGGAGGGCTTGATGCTTGAAGGCTCATTTGTTAGTATTTAAATGTCTGTGAAGATTCTCAGTCATCCAGGTCGTGGTTATTATGGTAGCTTAATCGTAGCGACTGGACCTGCTTGAGTTCCTTGAAGACGTTTCATCCAAGAGGCTTCATCAGGTCTGACTGACTAGTTGGGAGTTCCAGATACTGATTTCCTTAAGGAGCCATTAACACCTGAGTGTCGGTTTCAATTGGGGGTTTGTTGCTCCTCCCCCTCGTTATGTGAGTCGAGGGATGGTCTTTCCAGTTTGATATAGACAAAACCATCTATGCCAAACTGGAAAGACCATCCCTCAACTGAGGTGGAGGTCTAGGGCATCACCTCTCACCTGTGTACAATTCAGTCTTAAGAACTCTCCCCAGGAGGAAGATCCACACCTAGCCACAAAAGACCTTAACGTACCCCATAATGACCCACATAACGAGGGGGAGGAGCAGCAAACCCCCAATTGAAACCGTAACTCAGGTGTTAATGGCTCCTTAAGGAGAGAAGTATCTGGAACTCCCAACTAGTCAGTCAGAACTGATGAAGCCTCTTGGATGAAACGTCTTCAAGGAAGTCAAGCAAGTCCAGTTGCTATGATTAATCTACCAGAGTAATTATTTATAGTTCATAGTTGTTATAATAACTAGTGTATTGTTAGAACACTACACATCACTGGATTTCACACCTTGTAGACCGGTGTGATTGTGTACAGGCCTGTTGGTTGACATCAAAGGTAAATACATACAGACAGCAGGCTGAAGTGACCCAAATGCAATTTTTTTGCCCCCATGCGACCTGTATTTGGTCTTTTCATGACAGTCTGAACAACACAGGACTTCCATTCCCGGGGGAAGGAGTCAGAATCCAAGGCTGTCGATATGTTAAGGCTGTTTTTAATGAGTTCCGTTCGTTTTTCCTAAAAACCTGTCGGATAGCAGGTTTAGGATTGCTAAGGGTCAGAATGTCAAGTCACGACTGTAGAGTTGGTAAATACATAAAAGGATCACATGCAGTAAGTTT
>NW_007578323.1:30883-34026 GCF_000690725.1 Stegastes partitus
TATGAGATGTGTCTCAATCCACAAGTTCATACATTCAGCTGAGGTGGAAAAGAAACCGTATTTATAAATCAAAATGTGAGAAAAAGCAAGAAAACAGAGGCCGTGTGTGACTTTAAGCTTTGATTTGACTGATGAACGATGGCAGCAGATGGAAATATCAGAACAAGTCTTTTGCAGTTTTTTCCCCACTTGAGGTTCGGCCATCACTCTTTCATCTGTGCAATCTACGCGTCTCCTCTTCTTCTGCAGTTTTTCGCTGCCATCCCAATGACTCACCTCTCATATTTGCAGTGGAAGGGAAAAGGCATTCATTTGTGGGTTTTTGTTCAGATTTTCTTGGAAACTGGGTTAAAATTTGCCCTACATTTGGATGGAAACCCGGTGATGAATTAATTCTAACAGCGCAGTGGGGAGACTGCAGGGTAGCTGCTATCAGAATGATATATTCAATAAACATCCTCCGACCGAAACTGTTACACAGTAGGAAAGTTTAAAAAAAAAAAAGAAAACTGCCAGCTCTCATTGTGTATTGTCATTCTAATCAGTCGCCTGAATTATAATGTGCTACATTTGGGTTAATAACAGCTTACTGCGCCGCGATGACATAATCACTGAAGCAAAATCCAAAATGACAGCAAGAGACCGGATACTCTTACATTCGCGATAATTAAGTTTCAATTTTCCGAACAAAGTAGAGTGGAGAGAATGAAAGAGCCAATGGGAACGAGCCAGCGCCTGATTGTGCTAATAAAATATGTTTTAAATGTCCTTGTTAATCTCCCAGCAGAGAGGAGGAGAGGACACCGTCCTCGTTGGGTGGCAGAGTTACAGACATAATGAGCCGGAGTGGAGGAGATAAATAGATATCACACAGAGAGAGGCCATCTTTAGTTAAATGCGGGCTAAAAGAGTCAGATTCCCGCAGCAGCGCCTCTAATATGCCTCATACGGAGCGGGTTAATGACCAGTGCACGGGGGAGAACAGAACCAGATTTAGAGCGTGATTTAAAACCTCCTGTCTGCCGAGTGTGGCGTCAGACTGAGAGAGCGCACGATGCCACCAACTCAAACATAATTAAAAAATCGAACACGACAAACAGAAAAGTTGGAGCTCGAATGTGAAACCAAACAACAACTCAGACGAGATTCGAAGTTATACTCTGACATTTTGGGCAATAAAAAAAAGACTCGAGTCCTCCTGGTAAATATGTACCTGGAACCAGCGCTAGGTTAGCTTAGCTTAGCTTAGCATAAAGATGGGGAACAGGGTCAGACAGCCTTGCTCTAACAGAAATCTGCCTATCATACAGTATTAAGCTGTTCTGGGTCTGAACCAGTGTCCTTCTGGAGTCTCCACTGGTTGTCTGGCAACTGGTCCCAGTTAATATTTTGGGAATGAGATGGGATAATATGTCAGAGAGCGTGGAAATGCAAAATATAGTCAGTTTAGTGTCGCATAAAGACTGAAAACAAGACACTAACAGGCCCCACAAGCAAATTTGGGATTCAAGGACTCAAGGATTCAAGGCCTTTATTGGTCACATACATGCTGTAAGAAAAATGAATAAGAATGAGAATAAAACACACAAGAAATATATATATATATCTATACAGAGAACAAGAGAAATAGAAATAAGCAGCCAAAATAAATAAGTCAAATTGAATTGAATCAAATTGAAAAAAAATCTAATTGAATCATATTTGTTCCATTTCTGTCACATGAACTGATCAATCAAATGTGCTAGAAATGTATACCTCTGAACTAAAGCTATTTTAATCAAAATCTAGTTTGAATGCCTGATTTAAGATTTGTATTCATCAAGTAAACAAACATCAAACAATCCTCAACTGTGGCACCATTATCACAATCATTATTTTAATTATCACCAGAGATTTTGCTTAAAAATTATTTAACTGATCCCTTATTTCAGTGACTTTTTAAATTCTTAATTACCATCTATATATAACTGTATAGAATCCTCTGTTCTCTCAGTGCCTTGGGAAATAATGAAAACTGCTCCTTGCAGTGGGATCAATGGGGCACCAGCAACAAAGTTTTGCCCCGGAAAATCTTAGGAGGTTAATCTGGCTGGCAAATAAATGCAACTGTCATTTTAATTAGAATTTTGTGTACACCGAACGAAAACTAGTGAACTCTGTGGTTGTTTAGAGCCTTTATGCTAAGCTAGGCTAAGCTAAGCTAAGTGGTCCCACCTACATGTTTAATGTACAAATGTAAAAATAAAATTTGGAATCAAACTCCTGGAAAGAAAGCAAATTGAGCTACTAATTGTGACGGTTGTAAGTGGGAACTGAAAGTCTTTCTGGTGCGTTCATCGATGTAAAACCGCCGCTACGGTTTGTAAAATGGCGATGGCTGCCGCGCTGAGAGCTGTCTGCAGGGCTTTTATGTTCTCTCGTAGGCCACCGGTGTACACAACTTTGACACGACACTTGAAGAGTTGGAGAATCCATCCTCGGCGAAGATAACGGAACAACAGGACAATAGCCCCATTAAGGTTAAGTGGTTTGTTCCCACTCAAGCTTTATTGAAAGGGGACGGTGCTCGGAGCTGATTCATACCTCTCAGTCAGCGGCATTCCAACCGGCGCGATCGCTCTCAGCAAAATGCCACCGAGTTCATGGGCTTATGAGAAAGAGACAATCACAGAATCAAGCATTCATTCTGCGACAACAAAGCGCTCAGGAATGTGTCTCTTTAGCCAAACGCTGCATTACAGTGTCTGCAAAACAACCCGTATTGACAAAACCCCACATAACCTTGGCTTTGATTCAGACCTCTGAATCACCGGTTCTCTGGTCTGGTGCTCATTCACAACCATCTGGTTCCATAAATCAATTAGAACTTTGCAGGTGGGATTAAAGAGAGGACGCCATCTCTCTCTGTGCCAAAAGCATAAATACAGCAACAAACAATCCCCCCAAAGAATGTGGATAACAGTCAAACTATTACTCAGGTTGTTGCAAGTAATAAAAAAAAATGTTAAAATAACTTTGTTCTCACATTCAAACATAAGCATTCCTTTCAAACTGCTGAAGAATGCCTCATTTGTGTTCATTTGTAGGATGCAGAAGACTAACTTGCTTTGTTATTTGAACTATTTCTCCAGTCATGGTTGCTC
>NW_007578323.1:34853-40995 GCF_000690725.1 Stegastes partitus
GCTTTAGTTCAACACGCAAAACGTCTGAAAAGTCCATTACGAATTTTTTCCAAAGCTAAGAACAAAACTTTGCATTGATCTCACCAACGGCACAAAACGAGACTCGCTCCTTATAGAACAATCGTAAAACACTACATTTGCATTTTCCTTTCAGAGTTTCTCGCTGCCTCCTGAAAGACTATACATGCATTTCCTGACCTCTTATCTGTTACGGTAAAATCAAAGCTACTTTTTTAGTCAAACAAAGCTCTTGATCACAGTTTGAAGAAACCAGTGTGGAAAAATCGTTCTCAGGCGTCAACTCGGGACACTTTACTCACCCGATCATCCACCCACTTTAATTTAAATGGAGCTGTACGGTGTAAATTACAGACAGTGACTTTAGAACCATGAAAAATTGAATATATTCGATGTGATAAAATCTTTTTTGGGGGAAAGATTTCCTCTGCAAACTTGTGTCCTGGCGACCACGCTGTCTTCTGCCCTCTGTTATCCCGAGAGGCATCATCAGCCGTGACTCAGTGTTGACGGAGCCCGAGGCAGTATTGTCTTAGGGATGTTAAATTTAAAAAATAAATATATATTTTTTTAAAAAAAAGACATCCAGTGCAGTCACATGAAGAAGGCAGAGAGAGGAGGAGGATGTCACCCTCGACCCAATTGAGAGAGGAGATTAGAGAGACTGAGAGAGAGGCATCACCCCCAGCCAGAGCGAGAGGGAAAACCGAAGTGACACACAGAAGAAATGTCACCCCACAGCCAAAGGAAGAGAGAGGGGAGTCAAAGAAAGTAGCTGAGAGACACACACAGAAAGGCGGAAGGGAAGTTGCCCACAGCTAGAGGGGAAGTAGGGCTTTGAGAAACCAATGGAGGGTCAAAGTGACTTCATCAATCACAGCGGCGACAGCTCGCTGAGGACCCGGGGCATTCTATGATCACTTGTGCTAAAGCGCTGCATTATTTACTGTTGTGCAACATCCTGGGGAGCTTCCATTCAAAGAAGGCCCGGCGCTACGGGAGCGCGAAGGCATGCATGTGCACCCGCGGTTTGTTATTCTGCAACCTCGGTGGAAATTTGAAGAATAAAGGTGGTTAAATTGTGCAGGTTGTGCATCGTGTTGCAGCTGCATTCGGGTGCTTCTATATACACAGATTTGGTGTTTGCTAACTGTCCAACAGTCCTTACACGGATATCTGAAAATGGTTAAAGAGGCCCTACTCAAACATTGGCAGCGACTTGGCCTCCGCAGCTGCAGACGCCATGGAGGCAACTGTAGCGCTGCCAGCAGCAAAATCCTTATGAAGAATCCAGACAAAGTTGACCTCAGATTTACAGCCTAGTGTCCCCAGTTTACTCCCACCATGCAGCAAACTCAACAGGAGCCAGAGAGTCTGTGCAGGTTGGTCTAAAGATACGCCCAACTCCTCCGTAAAGTGTGGAAAGGTGACTGTGAGCAGAAGAAAGCAAAAATATTTGAACAAAAATGATGCTTTGTTTTGCGACATTTGTAGAAATGACAGGTCGGACGGCTGCAGGTGTTGTTTGGACCACCTCCGGCTGGGTCTCAGGGCCCGGTTCTGACTCTTTAAGCAGTGACATGCTGTGTTCACTTTGTTTGTTCTATGGTGAGATGCTGACAGTGAAGCTAAAAGAGGCGACAGTGACGTTGGAGTCCCCTGCAGTAGAAAGAAAACTGTGCAAGCATTCTCCAGGCAGTGTTTCCCTCCAACATAACCAACGGGACTGGATCATGAACACCCGTCAGCCAATCAGATGTAATATCAGACCCCTTTGTGCCACCAAACCAGCTCTGGGTCATCAGGGCATGAACGCCGGACCTCTGGGTTTGTTCTGTGGTTTTTGATATCATGATACTGGCAGTGGGTCACTTTGGTCCTATAGGCCAGGAGTTGGTTCTCCTTGGATCAGGATAAAAAGAAAATATAAGCAGTTTGCATCAATCGTCTTGAGGAATGAAAACTTTTAATAAATGACATTTCTTCAGCTACTTCAACTCAAATTTAGTTTAAAGCATCACTATAGGAACCCAAGCCATGAACATGATGTTTGCAACTTAAAGGGTTAATCTAAATCACTACATATTCTTTATTTCTGCAACCGTGAATTTAATTAAATGGTGGGAATATGTCCCTTTGAATTACTTTCTAGACTCAATTGTGTCTCCTTGATGCTCGATCAGATTGAGATCTGGGGAGTTTGGAGGCCGGGTTAAAGTCTCGAGCTCTTGGTTGTGTTCCTCGAGCCGATCCGGAGCAGTTTTTGCAGAATAAAACAGACAAATGGATTCAGAATGTTTATTTATTAATATTTTTGTTTCATACAAACAGTCGGGTTTAAGAGATTTCCGTGCTGTCAGGTTGAAACCACAAACTGACGATTTCAGCAGGAAGCTTTTCACACTATTTTATCTGAAACTAGAAAATCTAAGCTGAACCACTCAATCCATCATATAGACCGTGATATCATTTTTGCACAGTTCTTGCATTTCCTCTGGTGTAGCAGCTCGTAGCGCTGCCAAGCATGAGGAGACAGATTTACAGATCCATATATTTAAAGCACTGCTGTAGGAGCATGTGGCTGAATCAATACCAGAACCAGGTCGGACGTTTTCCCTTCTCCTGGACGGAAACATGTCATTTCTCTTTAGTTTGTTTTCATCGCAGGCGTCCGGCAGACTGTAGACGTGTCTCCGTGCATCTCCTTCCTTATTATTTGTATTATTCCAGCGGCATGCGGCAGTAAGTGACACCTTGTTTCGGAGAGTGCGTGCTCTCCTTGACCTGGCCGCTGTAATCCCTCACCGGCTGACAGATGAGTGCAGGCCTCTCGGCTGCCTCCCTCACAGCTAAAAGCCATCTCCTCTTCAATCTTCACCTCAAAGCAATCTATCCACCCTTCAGAAGCTCCCTCTCTCTCTCCCTCTCTGCCTCTTCCCCTCTGCCTCGCTGTCACTGTGCTTCTTTCTCTATTTGTGTCGCTCTCTCTCTCTTTACCTCAGGGTGACTCTTATTTTGACTGAGGATCATCTGTGTGTGTGTGTGTGTGTGTGTGTGTGTGTGTGTGTGTTATTCTTCCCCCTCTTTCATTCATCTCCCCCCTAAAGACAGCAGCAGCAGCAGCAGCAGTAGTGTACTTCTTTGTGGCTCTCTGACACAAAAGTGCGACGACGCCGAGCTCTGAAATATTACCGGCGGAATCGGCCTCGACAGCTCGCCTCATTGGACGAATAATTATCTTGATTCCGAAGTATGTCGCTCGTTACGTTACGCGTAACGTCTATCAACACGCGGGGACCTTTTATATAAATTTAATTGATGTTTTGCGCTGCAGTATAAAAACAACAAAGCTTCTAATTCAGACTCACTATCTCTGTGTCTGAACAGTTTATTTTTTGCTGTGTAGAACTAAATGTAAACCAGCACTGACTTTGAAATTGAGGAAAATTTCAAAAAGCGTCAGAATTCTCAGCTCCTGCTCTGTTAATCTGTTTGAACTCTAAATTATGAGAAAGATATCTCATGTATGTAATGTAAGCATACCTGAGGATCTTATCATTACATCTGTTAAACAAACCTTCTGAATTAGCTTTTAAGAATTGCGACACGTAAACATATAGGCTAAAGAAGCTACGCTGGGTTTGCAGCACATGGTGGGACCTTGCTGTGATCTTTTACTGTGGCAGAAATTGGAACATTTCAGAATTGGGGTGGACATTCTGGTCTTAAGATCACGTCATGATCTTTTGGGGCTGAATCATGAGCCACAATTCTGTCCACAGATGTAGATGAACCCCCTACAGAATGCCTCAACTTCAACTGGACGCCAGACTTTTCTAGATTTCTTTTGCTTTTATTTTCTTCTGAAAGTTCTGAAGTGTTGACAGTGGTGGTTCAGGATGTCCTCCTGCTACTTCCTGACACCAATTCTTCATGTGCCTCATCTGCGTTGTGCCTTTAAGTTGCCTCTCCAGCGAGCCTCTCGTCCTGCCGACAGACTCCAACTCCACCATCTTGTGGCTCGTTGGCCGTCTCATCACAGCAGGACTTTATGGCCTCCTTGTTCTGCAGCCTCAGTCAGATTGGCGGAGCAACACACGAACCGGTTCTCCACCTGCAGGAGACTCTGGTTGGAGTCCAGTTGGCAGAACGAAGACTACATTAATGAAGGGAACCTTCTTTATTAATAGTTTTTGGTCGATTCTCAGCCATCTAGATCACGGGAATCCCAGGTGGTTCAGTGAGAAGTAGCTTCTAATTGCATTGCAGTGAAAACAGTATTGGTTTGTTGTCATACCATCATCACAGTCTTTTGGACTCATCTGTCACTTGTTTAACACGAAGTCGACTTTGTTGCACACACTGTTTAGAGACTAGAAGTTTGAAGAATCTGCATATTGAATATCTGTTATTGCTTTTAAAGTAGTGCTTGGACTTGTCAGCAATCACTAGACTAGGTTTGTAACTGAGGAAAGACTACATAGAGAATGCATTTCATCAGTACAGTCGAGACTCGATAATCTGACCCTTAACAATCCTAAACCTGCTATCGAACAGGTTTTTAGGAAAAATGAACGGAACCCATAAAAACAGCCTTAACATAGCGACAGCCTTAGATTCTGACTCCGACATGACATTTAATGTCACCAATCAGGATGATTTTTCACATCTTAAACCAACAAAGTGCCTCAAACATCATCCATCTGCAGGTTTTTGTCGTGTTCTTGGTACTGATCGTCATGTGTATCAGTCATGGTCACGAACACGTTCGTTTTCAGTTTAATAACTTTTTCATTCTCCAAACCCTCCAACATATTTCAGGTACAGACTTTTTTTTCCTTCTTGCTTTTAGCCCTGTAACCACGTCAACCTTTTCCCATAATTATGATCTTGTAATTATGAGATAGTGAGTCATAATTACGAGATAAGGCTCCCAATTCTTTGAACACAATGCACTCCCACACTTTACTGTGAGAGAACTTTGGGGGGGATTTAAGCATCTTTCAGGCTCTTTGTAGAAATATTGAGACAAACCGGTGCAGACTTTATGTGGCTTTCATGACATCCATCTTAATAACTTGTGAACGTTTGGGCCTGTTGGGACACCACCCGTCTTCAAGCCAAACATTACCCCCAAATGTTTTATTATTAGCAAAAAGAAAGAAACACAAGAACGTGTGTCAGCAAACACATTGTCTGTCCCTTTCTTGAGACAAATCTGCAAATTAAAATCCAGCACCAGCAGCGATCGCCTCCGGTTTGAGTTTTACATCTGTGCAAATAAAACGAGAAGCTTGTGGTCTGCGTACGAATCAACGGGACACAAACTTGAGCCAACATAAACTCCACCTGCTGCAGCGCGTGAAGCAGGGAGAGTTTCTTTGTCGGTGGTGCTCTACTTTGCCTGATGCCGATGGATTTTCTTTGATTAGCAGCCAATTGGATGATCGATACCTTACTTAACCTCCTGCGGTAACACAGCGCTGTCACCGGCGTCCATCTGCTGCTTGATGGGATGCAACAAGGACAGGTGTGCTGCAGGGAAGAACTATGGTAGGATCAAGCAACACAATGACATACAGGTGACAAGAAAAGCATCTTCGTCAAGCTGGTGAGCGGAGCAACAACATTCGTGTAAAAAGTCAACCATCCCTTAAGAAGCTCACGCCTGTTTTGAGGCACCAACATATCTTGGATTCCTAAGATTCTGGCTGCGAGCGTTGGTGGTCTCACCAGCTAGTGCGGTGTACACAAGACACCGGAATGTAACGGGTGCATTTCCAAGACAAAGCGATTGAAATGTAAACTGTAGAAAGTTGCCAGGAGTGACAAAAGCGAACATCTCAGACACACGAGTGGCTAGCAGAACTTGCCAGTAACTCTTCAGTGACAAATTTTGTCCGTGTCCACACACCGACTTGGGTGGTTTTCACACTAGACTCTGTCAGTTTTTATCCGTTAAATGAAGCCGTCAGTCTAACCGTTGCCGAAATTAATAAAAAAAACAAACATCTCAAGAGAGTTTCTTTGGAAAGTGGGAGAGACTTGATACTGAGATGGAAGAAAAAGCAAACACATATTTAGCAAGTAATTTTATTCATTTATTAAACCTTTTAACAGAAAA
>NW_007578323.1:41245-60796 GCF_000690725.1 Stegastes partitus
GCTTGGTTGTCTGTCTCTAAGTGTAGCCCTGTGATAGACTGGTTACCTGTCCAGGTGAACCTGCCTTCACCCTGAGTCAGCTGGGATAGACTCCAGTGAGGACTAAGTGGTGTATAGATAACGGATGGATGGATGGTTTCCCTCACACTACATATTATAATCTAATTAGGACCCTGATGGAGCGACGTCTTCACTGTACTTAACATTTGTGCAACTGCTGGAAACACACTGACATTCACAAAAAAAAACGTCGCACCAACTTTATCATTCCAGGAAATCTCCGAGTATTTACTGACGCAGCTAAAAATGTGTGTTTACGCTCAAAGTGGGGGAGCGTCGCTGATACGGTTTATCACTTTTTTTTTAATGTTGCTGTAACTGTGTGTAATTGGAGTCCCGCTGGTCCTGAATGTCAGCAGCTACAGCAGCTGTCTGACTCTCAGCTCCAGGCCTGTGTTCACCCAGCGGCTGACTCTGCCAGCTAAATCCAGCCGAGGAACTTTATTCTGCAGCGTTAATCAGTATTTCCGTGCTTTTAAAACAGGGGAGATGCAATTAAACACACCTGTAACGCCATCTGCAATCAACGCCGCCTATAAAGACAACACGGTGCAACAGCGAATCTGCATAAAATACATTTTCAGTGAATTAAGTAATAATTAAAGTAAAAGTAATCGCTAATTAAACTCCACATACATCATAGTTTCATTAAAACGCTCGTATGCAGAGGAAAACTGCACATCCTCAAAGAAAAAAGTAAATTATTTCCCTGAATAATCACAGACTTTTTGGAGATTACAAAGTGTGGCGTTCCTGCCTTCGGGTTTCGACAGCGGTTCTGACGGTGCACGTCTACAGAGACTTCAGCGGAATCACAAGCGTCCAAATGAAGGACTTTAATTGGGGGTTCTGTGAAAAGGTCAGCAGTGGCTAAAACCAACGGGTCAGTCAACTCAAACTGCAATCCCCGGTAAAACAGAGGGTCTGAGGAAGGTGAGTCAAGGTTTTTCCTCCCCTCAGATGGACGACAGCTTGATTTAAACCCTGCGCCGCTAAAGTCGTGGCCGGGAATTAGCTGTATAAGGTCACGTCAATCTTGTTTTTCTTTTCTTTTTTTTTTTTTTTCAAGTAACCTTTATTTAATACTCGGAAAACACTGATTGATGAGACCTCTTTTTGCAAACGTAAAGGGAAACAGACAAAATGGAAAGAGCTGCAGTTTATGTGTCATGTTTTTATATATTAACGATGATTTTTTGAAAATACTCCATATTTTAGAGACATGAGCCATTAAGTGCATTAGGCGGATTAAGTAGAAATTCAAATTTCATCATGTTGTCGGAGCAAAGAAGAGTCTAGTAACAAACAAAAAGTAATATTTTAATCCTATACATAAACCAGTTGTGCATAATTAATGCAATATTCAATAGTGGCTAAAATATTGAAGTTGGTTTGTTTGCTCAAATGTGAAAGAAGAGAAAGAAGCCACCCTGGTCTGATAGAGGGATGTGCATTGCTGTCTGCCACTTTTTTCTTTTTAGATTTGATGGAAACACGACGCCCATAGCAAATAATGATGCCAGAAACCTCCAATTTAATCCCATTTTATTGAGCAGAGACGAGTTGTGAACAAAGCGCTGACATGCCATGAAGCTGATGAGGTGCACATTTTTAGCAAACTGGTTGTTTTACCTCACATCCCTTTAATTAGTGATCATTGTGTTGATTGCATTTGGTGTAGTAGGTATCAGTGAAAAGCTATAGTCACATATGAGTAACAAGTGACAGGTTGAAACCAAAAGATGAGCGTGAAATAAAGGAGTCATAACCAACTTTCATGCACAGAAATTTTACCATCTCGCCTGTGACCCTTTCTTCAGGTGAGCAAATGTCAGTGAAGGACCGAGTGACAGCGAGAGCTTAACTCCCAGGTGTTTCCTTTTGTATCGATTGTTCACACATAAAAAGGCCAGCGGGTGTCCAGCCTTCGTCTCAGATGATTTTCTTTTTTTTTTTCTCCCACTTGTTCAGATTGTAATTAAAGCCAGAGGGCAACAGGAAAGTCAGAGACATGACCGGCAGTCTGGAGAGGCCACGACTGAAAGTATCGCAATCTGAGACAGCAGTGTTGGAGAAGTTCTAGTGCAAAAGCAGGACTGGAGATACAAAGACGGAAAAGAAAATGCCAGAAAGGTTCTGGAGCAACGCTTTCCGGACAGATGAGATTGGGATGAATCTTTGCCAATGTAATGAAAGAGTGTGGAGCAAATCAAAAAGTGTCCACGATCCAACCCATCCAGCTCACATGAACATGTCTATCTGCTTCTGGACCTGGCTCACTAGACTTCATTTGTGGTGGAACAGACGAAGGCAGCAGCAGGATGAATTCAGAAGTGTACACACAGACTGCGTCTGGCTCTGTACAAACCGAAACCCTTCAGTCTCATTGGCCGGACCATCATCCTGCAGCGAGACGATGAACCCAAACAGTCAACGAAAGCTTTGATCAGTGACAAAGACGGGAAGACAACGAAGTCAGTCACCGGATTTAAACCCTGTCAGTGGACATCAATGAGCTGGAAAGCCACACATTTGACTTTATCATTTTAATTTCTTCAGCTTTCTTCTCTTACTTTGTACTTTTGTGTCTCTGAAAAAAGGGTCTCCTCATGAAAATGACTCATTGGGACGTATTAAAGTTCCACCCCTAATATACTTTAAAGCATTAATTATGATTAATTAATTACAACAAAAATAACGCATTAAAAAATTAGCACATTTAATCACAGTTTGCATCCAGACAACATTTGTCAGCGCCTGATTTCATGGTCCACTGATCACATGATGCACAAGATGCTACAGCGCTACGCTAACAACAACAAACATGGAGGAATCCAATGAGAGAGCATCACTTGGACTGATGGAGGGCAAGTTTCATTTTAAAAAACTTGCCTGATGGAAGCCTAGACAAGAGCGTGGTTTTGTGCAAAAAAGAATTTGCATCTCACCAATGCACATCGAGCTGACGGTACCTCCTGAATGCAAAGCAGCGAGCACAGAAACCGCCGGAGCTGTTAGCGCTAGCAGGCCTGGATAGCAACAAATTTTTTTAACGTGTTATTTTTGTTGTAATTAATTAATCATAATTAACGCGTTAGTAAAAAAGACAAACAGTGAATGCATACAGTATCATATAAAAGATTAAGTCGCTCTCAACTTTTGTATTTTAATCACACATTTGAATGCTTAAAATCGCAAAAACATCACACTCCACTCTGCCCTCCAGAAGGTTGTTCTGTATAAGAAGCTGCTCTGAGAAATGATAATGAATTTCTGAAAGAAATAGTTACATCTATGAATCAGTGCAAGCAATCATAAATCATTTGTTGTGACAAGTTTACAAGCAATAATATTTGAATGTCTGGCTTACTCTTGTACTGTTGTTAGGTGTCTAAATACTTAGGTCAGGTAGTGATGTTTGAAGAAAACAGCGTTTCAGGATCAGTACATGACATCTGAGCAGGTTTCTTCAAGCTGTTCATTGCATTTGTTTGAGCTGCCAGGTACAGTTTTGTCAAGATCAGCTGTGAAGATGGTCAAGTGATGCTTTACATGCTCACCTTGACCGTGCAACACAACCCTCCTGGTCGGACTGTTCTGATCCCACAGCTGCCACCTAAACTTCTGGGTACGTCACCATTAATTCAATCCAATGCATTTTCAAAGTGAGGTATTATATTCTCTAACATTTCTCTTCATGATCACCGCCTGCATGTAGAGAACTGAGTCGTGCTAATTACTGAGCGAACTGCTCATTAATTGATTGTTTCCACTTCGCTTCCTAACTTCTTACGTGTTAACTGAATTATCAGAACAGATCCTATAATATAATCTAATCACACTATTGTTTCCATCAGACCATTTTATTGCACTCAGGCACATATCGCCGGCGGTTGTTTTACCCACTGCTGTGCTGCAGTACGAGTCTGAATCATTTCTATCTTTCACCATCTCTCTGTTCCTTCAGCTCGTTCTGTGTCGATTTAAAGGGTCAAATTTTAGGAAATTGATGAGCTGATAATGATATAAGTTGTCATTTATTAAACTGGTGGGCTTGCACTTTGCTTTAAACTCAGAATGCTTCTGTTCGTCTGCCTCCTCCTCGTGAGTCTTTGAATCCCTGAAGGTCACGATGAGACCCAGTGGTTACTGAGCATCACACAGCTCGCTGGAGGCTGCCAACAAGTTCTGCTCCTCAGTGCCAATCAGACAAACAGTAAGTGAGAGAGAGGGGGAGGCGAATGAGTGACGCGGTGGGCTGGCACGTCTGAAACAAGTTAAACAGGACGGAGGCCAAGAAGGGTTACGGATAATAAAACGGTAAAGACGAAGCCAGAAGTCAAGCTGGGATTAAGAAAAGCTACATTGGAAGATATGGAGTAAAAGGAAGGAACGTGGAGTCACGAGTTGATCCAGAAAACATCACAACTGATCCACACTTGAACTCTGGATGCTCAGTTCCAACAAGGAAACCCAACAACTGTCTGTAAAACCCTCCACAGGGTAGGGAACGGCTGGGATGACTCCTGAGGTTTCGTTTATTAGGATCCCCATTAGCACCAACATAAGCATTGGTTGTTCTTCCTGGGGTCCACACATATGCACACTTATACACACAACAAACATAACAGCTCATCTCGTTAACGTTACAATTAAGTAATAAGGGAGAGAAACATATTGTCATTCAATACAACATACATTAAATCATACACAGAATTATAAATCCATCATTATTAATCTTGAATTCATAATTCTTCATAATAAACATATAACCAGAATGACCTTAAATAACCTGTTTATCCATCCTGTTCTTCAACCCATTGAAATCCAAGAAAATAGGGCTAAAGCACAGTTTACATTCTTTGCCAGCATTACATTTTATTTTGAAACACCATTTTCCTCGTCTAAACACTTGTCAATGTTGTTTCAATAAAATTTGGAGATGACCTTTAGTATCCTCTTGAACTGAGTACAGTGGTGATGAATTCCACCCAACCATGGCTCTGTACATGCACTTGTTCGTGCTTTAGGTAGAATAAACCGTCATTGTGTTACGGAGGTCACCTTGTGGGTGGTTCTGGTTCGTCTCTGGGTTCTGTGAGAGGCTGTCTGGTGTAATCAGGAGCACCTGTGACACCCAGTGGGTTACTTAAAGGCCGACTGCAGTCTAATCACTCTGCTTCCCTCTGCAGGTACCACAGCAGTCTGGTTATGGTTCAGTTTCTTCATTTAAGATGTTTACAACACTTGCACAGACATCTCACACACAGTCCTGACTCTATGGATTCTCACAACCCCATACTGGTTTTCTTTAGGTGAATAAAAACAAGTTTTAATGGTGACACTTGGTGTGTTTCTGCTTTTGTTGTGGCCGTTTTGAGCCAGGATTCCTTCACACACCTTCACTTCTAATAACACATCTTGTTGATATGGGTTTAGTTCATTGTTCTCCTCTGACTCATGGTGCATGTCACAAGGTCTCCCTGTTTACTCAGAATTTTCTTTTTTTTCTTTTTAGGGAATTTGGTCCCCACATGATTAAACCCCATCTGCATCCTTTAGCTGGCTTAAAGTCTTCACCTTGCCAGGTACTGGACACACTTTTTTTTCTTTTTTTGGCCTTTGTACCTTTATTTGACAGGACAGTAGAGAGATAGACAGGAAAGTGGGGAGAAGAATGGGTGAAGGACCTGCGGCAAATGTCCCTGGGCTGGATTGGAAACCAAGACCGCTGCATCGGGGACTACAGCCCCTGTACATGGGTCGCCATGGGTCAACCAGTCGAGCTATAGTGGCGGCCCGGTACTGGACACACTTCAACTCAAAAACAATGACAGAACAAGAAAAAGAAAATAAAAAGTAAACCATCAAATAGAATTACTTACAAGCAGCTGGTACATCCCAGCTATGAACTGATTCTGTAAGATCTCTCTAAAGTTCTTGGTAACTACTGTGTTCGACTGAATCCAGCAGTCAGCATCAGAACATCACAGCCCCAGACCTCAACAAACAATCTGAGAAAGCTTTAACATATGATACAGCATAGATTGAGGCTACTTGCCAGTCATTTGCAAATGGATTTCACACTCCACTAGTCTTTATTCTCTAATAAGTTTCCTTGTTTTTTTGTGTCGGATGCATTTTGGCACCACCAGAGAAAATGAATGAACGAGTCCATTTGGCCACCAATAAATGATCATGATTTAAGATGACCACCCACATGAGGAACTCTGATCAAACACTAATTTAGTAATTGCATTCTCATTTCCATGCAGTTGACACATCTGTTCAATAGCTGCACAGCCTGCCAACAGTCTGTCCTTCCAACTGCCCCCCTGGGCGGCTTGGTACAGCCGAAGCAGGATAAAGAAAACTAGAATGGACGTGAGCAAGAACCATCTAGGAAACAGGAAACACACCTCATCATTAATGGTGCCTCTAAAACAGATCTGACCCATCGGGGAATGGGGACCAGAACTCTTGGAATGTTCTGCAGTGTTTGGCACATGCTCAGTTGGATTGGGATCTGGGGAGTTTGGTGGCTGGATCAAGGCCTTGGGCTCGTTGTCGGGCTCTCCTGAGTAGTTTTCCTGGTGTTGTGTCCTTATAGAGGAGGCTGCTGCCACTAAGGAGTGTCTGTACTTTGACGTGTACCACCTACTGAAACATTGCTGCTGTCAAAGTGAATGGCAGGACCCAGAGTTTCCCAGCAGAACATCGCATTGTAATGAGATGATCAGTGTCATTCACGCCACCTGTCAGCGGTTTGAAAAGCTGAGGCTGATCGGTGTACATCCAAATAAGTGGCTGCAGGAAAAGGAGTTTTTTAAAATGCGATGATTTTGCCACCAGTTGTCAAACCAGCATATTGGTCACTCTTTAATTCCAAAGTGCAAGTGAGCTCTCATCAAGTCAAAAGCACAGATGTACACTAAATCACGAGCCGCCCGAGATGTCGCTGCTGTAATTCTCCTCGCCCAACAGTAACTTGATCAAAGGGCTCATTTGCCGAAGAGTCATTTACTGAAATTACTTGGTGCTTCTGGGGCATTTGTTCAAGCAGGCAGAAGGGAGTCATATGTTTTGATCCTGTTGCGATGAGACCTATTCATGGACTTAATAATCAGCTCTCATCAAGTGTTTGTGTCAAACGAGTCAGCGGAGGTTCAGGCAAGAAAAAAGGAGGATTGTTGTGGGTGTCTGAGTCCTTCTGAAACCCTCGGCATAATCGTATTTTCTCAACACTTGCTCTCAGTGATGGAGCATTTGTGGACAGACAGGTGACACGAATTAATAAAAGAAAGAACCTGAGAAGTGCAATTATTGCTCTCACACAGGTGCACTGCTTGGTACAATTAAGAAATTAACATCCAGTCATGCTCTGTGGCATGAAGGAAAAAACGCTGAGCAGGCCCAGCTGATTCGGTTTTTGTAGCAAGATGACAAAAGGAGAGGATGGAAGTGACTTTGTTCATTGTTGGGGCACAGGTGGCAGGAAAGACTGCTCAGCTGGCTGCTGGATTCATCTGGACACTGACTACATTACGTCTGCATTTTGATGCATGGGAAAGACTGACTGTGGTTGATGGTGGGCATTTGATGAGCGTGATGCTTGTACATTAGCACGATATCCAAGGAAAAACAGAGCATCAGGGGACTGAGAATGTCAGAAAGCACAGTGTGTCCACAATCAAACAGAAAGGGATATTTTAGCGACTTTACAGATATTAATGCACATATGAGTGTTTAGTGGTACAAAAGGTACAGACACTGGCCTACAGAGATGAAAACAAAAGTGCAATCACACTGATAGGCTCTGGTGGCTCGGCTTTACTGAAAGAAGAAAAATAAGTTGGCATCCAGAAGCAGATTAAAGGGCTGCAAGGTGGAGCACTGGTTAGCACTGTCGCCTCGCAGCAAGAAGGTCGCACGTTCGCATCCCGGTGAGGACACCCAGGATCTTTCTGCGTGGAGTCTCCATGTTCTCCCCGTGCAGCGTGGGTTCTCTCCGGGTTCTCCGGCTTCCTCCCACAGTCCAAAAACACGTTGAGGTTAATTGGTGATTCTAAATTGTCCGTAGGTGTGAATGTGAGTGTGCTTGGTTGTCTGTCTCTAAGTGTAGCCCTGTGATAGACTGGTTACCTGTCCAGGTGAACCTGCCTTCACCCTGAGTCAGCTGGGATAGACTCCAGCCCCCATGACCCTAATGAGGGTTAAGCGGTGTGTAGATAATGGATGAATGGAAGTAGATTAAATCAGTATGCAGATAAACCAAGGTAAAATAAATTTTTTTCACCTCACGTTGCTTCTTTTTTTCCCCGTTCAATTCATACTGCATCTGCAGACACACACAAAAAAAAACACAAAATACAGTTTGTATACAGTTTGGACAAACTACTTCATTGCCTTTAAGCTTTCACTGGCTCACTTATATATGAAAACCACTGTCCGTTCGCTCTCGGTGGCTCAGACTTGTAACTCGAGTGAGACACTGACACATAGTATTGTGGTTCTAAATGGCCATAAACACATCCTGCTTGCAAAATGTACCTGGAAGTAGTGGGACATCCTGGTGTTTCTGCTTGCTGCATTGGCACACTAAACTTTATGGCACATGCCTTGTTCAGCAAGAGCTTGAGTTCAGTTGTTACGGCTCTGCTAAATAGAGGCATACACAGTATTTTAAAGTCCCAGATGGGACTCGACCAAATATTAGGTAACCTGACAGTGTACCTTCTATTTCTGGATGGCAGTCTCTTGACGAGGGCATCCCGGATAGAACAAACCGAAGCATATGTTTTCAGGCCGAATGGGATGGGACCTCATTATGACTTTCAGTGTAGTCTCATTATCAAACTAGCCGGAGGTGTCTGGAAGCAGGAAAATCCTCCTACAAGGGCATCGCAGACGGAGCACCTTGAACTGTGTGTTTTCATTATGCCAACCTCAGATGGCTTTAATTCCCTTGTACATACTTAACGGCTTAATGGAGTCCAAAAGTGACCATGGACAAGGTGCAGGGTTCTGTTTGTAATACACTGGATGTCTGCCTACGTGGCTGATGCGGACCCTCGTCAAAACTGGCAGGAACTGACATCCTAAGGTAGAATCATCTATGGATGCCATGCCATATTTCATATATCCTTCTAAATATTAAAGTGCATCACATGTCTTTTGCAAAGTTTGTTAACCGAACAAACTTCTACAAAAACGACCTCCAATGGCTGGTTCCTGTATTGACGCTAGAATCGATCGGTGATTAAAATGCTGCGACGTGCTGTTTTTAGAATATTTTCGAGCGTGCAACATTAGTTTAAGAGGCTTCTGAGTATGACTACGGCTGGAATGGATGCAGCATAGTTGGTCTTGACTCTCTTGCATCAGATTTGGCAGAGCTGCTCGTTGGGAACTTTTAGCACAGGTTCAGTAGCATCGATGTCACTGACTCACTGCTATAAAGCTGCCTCTGATTTACTGTTTGGATTAGACTGGAGTAAAAATGTACATTTCTGCCAGGATTTAAAAAAAATCTCTCTTTGGCCTGGAGACAGATACAGGGAACTTTTCTTTTATCCATAGATTTTTATTTATTTATTTGTATTTTTTATTCACCAGGACATCAATGACTTCACTTGGATTTCAGCCGTTTGCCTCTGAAGGACTTTAGATGCTCCTCAAACCGAACTCATCATTCTGTTTACACGTTGAGTCAACCCTACATCAACCAAACATGTACCTCAACCTCGAGGAAAAGGTGTTTCAGTTCAGATTAGCAGAACAACAAATTAAATGTCAGATTATTCCATTTGATGTCAAGACCCTGCTATAAAGTACACAGAAATAAACACAGGCCTTTACATATTTAATAAAAAAAGCACATCTTTATTCATCCTGACAATAAAATGCTTAAAAAAAAAAAACAGTCCTCATTGATATGTGTATGTATCCAGCCAGTAGTTTTAACTCTAATCTCATCATCCACTCTCTGGAGGAAACCTGAACAGTTTAGTCTTATGTCTGCATCAAACCTGCAGTACATAAACTTTAAATGCATTCCACATCTGCATGCTTCCAGATGCAACTGTGATAAGTTCTGCATAACAAGCACCGTCGCCTTAAACAACCGGTAAACGATTCCTTCAGTCCAGATCCTCTCGTGTACCCATGTTCTATTCATGCCACCGACCTGCAGAGTCCTAGAGAGCCGCCGCTGTTCGAACATCCGTAGCTTTGGAGGAGTCAAAATGAGCCATTAGTGGGCTATTAAAGGCTGTCCGTCATCCCGAACAGTCCTGGGAACAGCTTTATCCTTTAGTTTTTAATGGTGTCAGGACCTACAGAAAGAATCAATGTTTCTCTCTGGGACATAAATCCCTCTTGGCATTTCCAGAAATGTTAGTACAGTTTTTTATAGGACAGGACCTTGTAATGGGCCATTTACTGACTCACATACTGAGTCATCTGACTTCAGAGGAGAAAAATGGCAAACGCGGTTTATATTTTCTTCGAATCGCAGGCTTTTTTTTTTTTTTTCTATTAAATTTATAGCGAAGGAGAGGAAACATTGAAATAGAGAGTGACACATGAAAAAGGTTATCATGAGGCTTCGAGCGCTTTGTGATCGCAGGTCACTGAGTCACCGGAGCAGGAAGGATCTTTAGAGAAAGCGATACGTTTTTCATTCAAACTTACATTCAAGCTTGATTTTAAGCACATTGCAGGGAGCTACAAAAGCCGAGGTATAATGGTGATCTCATTTAGTGAGCTATAATACATAAAAATACAGAAACTGACGCTTCACTTAATCATGTATGTCAAAGTTTTAGACTGAAACTGTTTCTTATCTACTCGCCTAATTCTTGCATCAAAAAAGCATCTCAAAATTCATTTAAGCTTTGATTAAAGGTGATTTCCTCCAGGAACAATACTTAATGTACACATTAGGTTGTTTTTAAATTGGTCCAGCTAAATATTTGTATTTACATATATTCATTTTGGGGCTGCAGGGTGGCGCAGTTGGTTAGCACTGTTTCCAGTTCATGTCCCAGTGGGGGCACTGGGAACGTTCTCCGGCTTCCTCCCACAGTCCAAAAACATGCTGAGGTTAATTGGTGATTGTAAATTGTCCGTAGGTGTGAATGTGAGTGTGCTTGGTTGTCTGTCTCTAAGTGTAGGATGGATTACCTGTCCAGGTGAACCTGCCTTCACCCTGAGTCAGCTGGGATAGACTCCAGCCCCCCACGACCCTAGTGAGGACTAAGCGGTGTATAGATAATGGATGGATATATTCATTTTGCTGATGGTTTTGTTGACATATGAGTGCGATACAGTCCAACCACAAGGAGCCACGAAGCCTTCTGCTTGATCTCCTTTATGGTCTAAATATATTGTACAAGCATGAGTTACTCTATAAAGTATTTCACCATCAATCCAGAAAATGTTACCCTGTGGTGTACTGCAGCATCTCAAACCAGCCCCACCTGAAGGCTGAAACCATCTACGCAAGTCTCTTCTCAAAATTTATTTTAGGATGCTTTTTGTGCAACCCACTGAGTTGGATGAGTAACCACGTAGCAAGGACACCGTTTTCTGCCAAACGGTTGACAGTCATTGTGGGTACCAGATGTCAATGAAGTGGTATTTGTTTAATGCTAATAACAGCTTTGATGCATTCAGTTGGACAGAAAAGTTACTGCTAGTGTGCCAGAGTGTGAGTAACAAATTAGCTTGTTTTGCTTTTCTGTTTAATGGTGTCGTAATGTGATCTTGGCATGCGTGCAAGATGGTGACGGTCATTAATTAAAGCATGTTGAAAACATGTTGAAATGATCAGAGTCTGTCAACTGCATTAAAGCAAGCTGTAGCACTGACGGTAAGCAGTGAGAAACGACGTTTAGCAGCAGCAACCTTCAGTGGAAAAGCTTGATTGTTCTACCGTCTTAATTGACATAATTTTAAAAATAAACCTTCATTTGTCCAAAATGGTGCTGCTCTGCTTTAACTGGGACCAAAAAAATGTGAACATAAAGCCCCGGTCTTGGCGTCTCTCCACTGGCTTCCTGTCCATTTTAGGGTCGTTTTGAAGGTTTTACTTCTTGTTATTAAAGTTTTACATGGGTTGGCCCCACTTCATTTATCAGAGCTTATTCAGGTCCACAAACCTGTCAAAAGACTGAGGTCATCCAGTCGAGTGGTCCTGGAGGTCCCCAGATCCAGACTCCGAACCAAAGGTGACCGAGCCTTTTTAGTGGAAGCCGCCAAACTATGGACCAGCCTACCGCTGGACATTAGGACTGATCAGACTGCTGAATCTTTTAAGTCTCGGCTGAAGACCCACCTCTACTCGGTGGCTTTCACCTCAATCAGGCGCTGACATCCTGAATGCATATGTGTGGTTTTTATTGTATGTTCATACATGTTCTTTTTAGTGTTGATTATAAGTCTGTAGATCACTTTGGTCAACCCTGGTTGTTTTTAAATGTGCTATAGAAATGACCTTTATCTTTATCACAGCAGACATTTTAACTTGTCACAGGTTGGGAAGTTGTATCTTAAGTGAAATAAACCTTTTTAAATCGCAAGTTGTTCATTGTTAAACATTCAAGGGGTTCAAGAACAAACGGGAGTCAGATGACAATAATGCAGACTGAAAAGTAGACTTTATGACGTACATGTTGCATGTTGGGAACTGCCTGTAGGAATGTAGGCAACTTTTATGTCTCAGCTGCTTTCGAGACCAACTCAGTTTTGCTGTATTCTACAAGTGGACCAAAGACCACCGACTCGTTTCCTTCAAGTGTGTAAGTCTGGTTCAATGGATGCACTCGTCAGAAAACACTTGGTCATGAAAGCAGTTTGACTTTTGCTTAGTGTACATGTGGAAGGAAGCAGCCAATAGCAGACGGTTACTGTGGTCATACAGTGATGGTCAGCAACGATACTCAGTACCAATCAATCAATCATGGTTGGAATGCCACAGCCTGTCTAAGGGCCCCAAAGTGTGCCAAGAAAATATCCTTCACAGCACCAGCAGCCTAGTTGTGGTTGTGAATTTTGAGATTTCTCCGTGTTACCATCTTTGTCAGCCATAAAAATCAATCCCCCCTTAAGACGCCTACACCCTCCCCTTCCTCCTCAAATATTAACTTTCAAACTTTTCTCAGAGATTAAGCCGAAAGCTGACATTTGCTGTTGATGTAGGAGATGAGTGAAGGCTTAAAGCTGTTTATCTCCCCGGTACCCGAACAATAGATTCACGGGATTCTCCACCTGTTGCTAATTTCCCGACAGTGGTAAATGGTTTTCGGGAGGGATTTAATCGTATAATTGCGCACTCCTTTCCACCCTTGAGCCGCACCTCATCTCTTTCTGTCTTAGAGGCTCTAAGCTCTGGTCTTTATGAAGTCCCGACCTGATGCTTTGAATTGATTCACTGTGACACTTTTGACATTTTCAGGCTACTGATCCTCTCTGAGCCTCGATCCGTCTCTCGGCACAGATGGCACCGGAGCGCCGTGCCCCCCCTCCACCCCGCCGTCCCAGATTCATTAAATAAGGTTCAATTAAATAAAGACGTTTCTTGACATTTGATTTGTTGTGCATCATTAAGTGTTTTTTTTTGTTTTTTTCCTCACACGCTCGAAGCAAAGTCAGGTCGTTAAAACTAGAATTTCTGTGTCTCACCAGGAAGTACGACACTACAGGTTCCACTAAAGGTTATGATTTATGAGCTGATGCATTTTATCAGTGCCCTCAAGATTTGAAGAGACCAGTCTAATTTCCTGTGACTCCGCTACCTAATTACATTATATAATTATATCCTACTTTTGTATCTCCATCAAGGGAAATTAAAGCCGCTATGTACATAAAGTTGTTCATCCAAACTCTAATTAGCTGCAGCAAAGTTTAACTTTACTCTATGTACTGTCACGCCCGTCATCATTTCACCCCTTCGATGCAGATTGTCAACACATTCGCCCAGATACGCCGACATATTAGCGCATTAATTAGTTTTTTTTCTGTTTCTTTTGCACTTACGTTATAATAATCTGTCACCACTGAGGGATCGTCATCTCATTACCCCGGTAGAGTTCTTCACGGGTCTAAAATGTTAAATCTGATTTGTGGTTAAACCCAATATGCATACATTGATTTTCAACCAGAGGGGGACCTGAGCACAGCCAGACATGACCCGAGAAGGCCCACAGTTAAACATGTGGTCGACCTGGAAAGACCCAAACGGAGAGAGAGCACAAACACCAGCAGCAGCATGATTTGCTATCAATTAATTCGATCAATCTACAAGCAGCCTCGGTAGCAAAGGGCAGCACATTAACGAGAAGAGAATTAGTCTGAAACTTAATTAGTTACTTTCCGGTCAAAACACACAGTTTCCTCCCGTGATGATGGAACAAAACATCAACTAACCTGCATCGTCAAATATGTTTGGAGAGGAACTGAACTTGTGACGAGTTGGGAAAAGGTGGCCGGTTCGGTGTCTGCATTTGGAGTTTGGAGGGGCGGTTGATGGCAGAAACCAGGGACAGAACCTTCCCCTAGAAGACCACGCTTCATGTTCTGTAATGGTCTCCATCAGTATCAGAATTAAGTTTGGTTTACTGTTTATTTTCCCATTTGGCTTCCTTTCTGGGTCAGGCTAGGCAACAACTATATAGTTAGGGTTCTGAAAACTTCATGCTTTGTTCGACACGTTTACATGTTAGAAGCTTGGTTGAGGTTCAGCACCAAAATGACTTGCCTAGAGTTAAAATACGACTCTTTAACTACGTGTTTAAAGTTTCTCCTCCATGTTCTTTGTTACTCAGTCTCGCCCCGTCTAATATATGATTAATTAAAAAGGAGCAACAGTGAAGCAGTCAAATAAAAAGCAAAGCAACTTTGACATGTAGTAAAATGAGACCCAACCTCATTAGTCTGAGAAGAATCTCCATCCACGTAAGGTCTTCACACCTTGTC
The DNA here is from genome assembly GCF_000690725.1 of Stegastes partitus. Classification (NCBI taxonomy): domain Eukaryota; kingdom Metazoa; phylum Chordata; class Actinopteri; family Pomacentridae; genus Stegastes; species Stegastes partitus. Next base: position 56,282 of record NW_007578323.1, read on the forward strand.
TCTGATATTAGCTTGAACAGAGGCCAGAGCTAGCTATAGGTAAGCTACCTGTGAGACCCTAAATATTAGTTTAGCGAGGAGACGTCCAGTCCAACCGGTTTGGCCATTTTTCTCTGACCGCTTCTATCAACAACGTGTCTCCATCCAAGGATCGCCACTCAGCAGATGATATCCGTCTTTTGCGCCATCCAGGTGCTCCCAGAGTGTTTTCATCCAGCCACAATTTGGCGGTTTACGGCTGCCGTCCAAATTTAAATGGCTTTATTGTCACGAGGCCCAGACATGTTTGGTGTCATAGCCTCCACAGCTGAAGAGGAAAGTGTGAGACCAGCTTGGAAACGCAGTAACGCCGTCTGTCTCCTCAACAGCCTCTGATGAAGAGTCCTTGATCGCTGCACCGAGTTCCCCCCCATGAGGCGCCTCAGTTGCCAGCTGGGTGACTCCCAGCGACAATGTCAAGCCCAGCGTGGCTCACACACACGTGACAAAAATATTAGATCCATTTAAAGTTGGAATGAGCATTTTCAAAGCTCCAAATTGTGCCTTATCCAGGATAGGTCTGCTGCATTCAGGTATCCAAGCAAAACCGTGCTGAGGCTTTGAGCTTTGAAGACATTCTGTTGAGCTTCTGAAGGCGTCCTGTGGAGAATCCACTCCACCTGCTGGATGAGGACGTAATTAAGGGCTTTTCTACAGAATTAACCAAACTGATGCAACTGTGATGATTCTCACTGGCAACAGTCAGCATGAAGTGTGTTTTAACTTTCCTTTTATTAGTGTACTTGTAGAGGAGATGAGTCTCAATCAACTGCAGCAGCAAACCAAAGATAACGTATTTACACAGTGACGGTATCCAGCATGTAGTAAATCTCTGGTCATTTGGAAAATGTTGTCTCTCGTGTCTTAAATCAATAAAATATTTTCTTTGAATCCTGTCTTTTCATTCCCTCAAGGCCAGAATGCATAATTTAAATCACACCAGTCAATGAACCGAGCCGGTGTTAAGAAGTATTTAGCTTCGACCTCGTGGTGCTGCACTTACAGACGCAGCAGTCTGACTCAGAGCTACACAGTCCTGTTTGTTTCTAAAGCAACGTCCCAATAACAGCACGATGTATATATATATACGGCATGCTTGCCTCTGAGGCGTTCCAGGGAGGGCAGAGTCTTGGAGAGGCACTCGAGAACGAAGCTGAGGAATGATGGAACGCACTCGATATGAATTAAAGCAAATAACTTTATGGTTGTGCCCCGCTCTCATGCTACATAATGACAGCGGATGCTAATGAGCGTGGAGTACGCAGCGCTCTAAAATGTTGGCATGCGCGCTTAATTTGCATGATTTTTGAGTGAGCTGCTGATGGACACTATTGTCCTACATCCATCGCATAATTAAAGAGGAGAGGCTGCACACAGCAGGAAAACAATTACATTAATTCTGAATGGTGTCAAGAAAGCCACGGGCATCTAAGAGAACCACAAAGCAGATGCATATTATATGCATGCATTTGGTATTTACATTAAATAAGCTGTAAACAGATCTCATTAAAAGACCAAAACTTCCCCCAGACTATCAGTGGCTCTCAGGGCCGAGCCACTTACACAAGATTTATTTCTATTTTTTAATTAGTCACAAACATACCTTGATTTGTTTTTTTTTCTTTCAGAAGGTCTCAGTAATTTCCTAAAACAGCTGAGCTCTGTAGCAAACATTACTCACATTACTGGAGGAAATAGTGTATACTGGGGGACTGTTTTCAGCCGTGGATTAATCAATATTTACTGCTCTAATTATTTGTATTTACAGCAGCAGCAGGGTGGTGTACGTCGGCCCGGGTCGGGATAAACTACAGTGTAATGAAAGCACACGTCACACAACGCAGCACTGATGTGTTTGTAATTGGTTTTAATTGTACAGACGGGTGATGGAAAATCTGAACTTTCTTGTCTTGAGTCATGGTAAACTATATCTTTGGATTTAGGAATGCTGTTGGGAGGCATTTTTGACACTTTAGAAATTACTATTAGAAAATCAAAACAATCATCTGCAGGCCCTCTGAACTCCAAGCAGTTTCTGTTTTTGTTTTTTCTTTACTCCTGTCACATTTATACTCACTGTGGACTCATTTTTCACTAATAAATAAAGTCCTGCACCTCTGTGGAAACAAAACAACAATGACTAGAAGGAGAGAGAACCCAGGAATGCAGCGTGACACAGTTATAGTGCCATAATTCATCAGAAAAGAAAAAAAACTCTAAATGTTGAATTTCTTTTTCATTAACGTCTTCTTTTTCCACCCATACTGTAGAATGATGCTTTGTTTTTTTTTTTTACATAATCTAGTGCAAGCAGCTCATTTTTGGAAAACCTTACCAAAAACCCCCAAAAAAGACGTTAAACAAAATGATATTGACAAAATATCACAAGTTTGTAAGTTTAGATTTGGCCCATTTTTGCCCAACCAGAACAACACATCACATAATTAGCTCAAGAACCTTCGCAAAGTTGAAAATCCAACATTTCTTTTTCCATTGGTTACACAAATGGTGCGACTTGTTTGATTATTTTCAAGATAACGGAAAGCTTTTGAATCTCACCGGTGAGTTTTGGGGTTCAGAGGGCGCCCTCCTGGAGCCAGGCCTGGTGGGGGGAGCTCGCTGGGGAGCACCTGGTGGCCGAGCCTTGGGACCCTGTGGGGCTCGGTTGGGCGGAACACGGGGCCGCTGCCCAGAGGGCTCACCACCCTCAGGGTAGAGGATCGGGATCAGGTGTCCAGCCCACTGGGTGGTAGGCAGAAGCGGGCGTCCTGTTGTACCGCCCCCCTGGTGGTGTAGACTAGCTCTTGGGACGTGGAACGTGGATTTGGATGCCTCCAGAGAGGCTTCCTCTGAAGGTCTTCCGAACACGTCAACCTGGGAGGAGACCCCGGGGCAGACCCAGAACCCACTGGAGGGGTTATATCTCTCGGCTGGCCTGGGAACACCTCGGGATCCCCCAGGAAGAGCTGGAAAGCGTCGCCGGGCGGAGGGAAGTCTGGAATGACCTGCTCCGCCTACTGCCCCCCGTGACCCGACCCCAGATAGGCGGAAGATAATGGATGGATGGATGGATGGATATATTTATATTTTTTCTAAAGGTTCATCACATTTCTTCTTTACTAGTTGTTCGCATAATCATAGTCTGATCAAACGCCACATTACCTTTGTTTATTCCCTCCTCCAACCTTCTATTCATAATTTCTTTTCATTTTTTTCTCTCTCTCTGAAGGTCCTGGCTTTCTTTCTTTGTGTTTTTCCCCCTCTGTCCTCCACTACCTATGTCATAGTAAGCTGTATTGTACTCACAGTAAACAACAAGCTTTGTGTGTGTGTTTGTATGTGTGTGTTGTCGTCTACAGCATGTTACCTCGGCGTGTCCGGGTCGCAGCAGAACCTCGGGGCTGTTTGGAGTGACACATGAAAAGCTGGTCGCCTCCTCTGGTACCTGCTGCTGCTGCTGCTTTGAAGGAGGAAATCCTGCGAGACGAAAACACTGGTAACTAACACTCGCACACAGCTGGATGCACATGTGCTGCACATGCTCGGGTAGGACGTAAAGACAATAGAGCATGCAGTTGTTGTCAAACACAATTTAGCAGTGAGATATTATCGCTGACACACACTGGAGATATCTTTACTTATTGCATTATACAAACGCATGGATCCGAATGCACGAGACACACAACTCGCACGGATGCTGGTGCGGTTCAGACGTGAGCAGATGCGCGCACAGCATCCGTGCAAAGTTGAATAAGCACTACCGGTGTGATCACAATACACAAATATGTACACACGGCGGCAGAAACACACTCACACATTTTGTTTTGTACCTGAGCAAAGCATCTGTTTAGTCACCAGGGTGAGAGCACTCATAAATAAATTAAGGCGCAGGCGTTTGTATTTTCATCTCCGTCCTGATTGCAGTGATGTGAAGCATACAGTATTCTCGTTTAGTGTGTGTGGAGGGATGCTGACGCCCCACGTTGAAGCCACCGGAGCACGTCGCCGAGCTTCTTTGATGCCGCGATTCTAAAGAAACACACTGACAGCTGATGCCGCTTTATGTTTTTTTTCTCCCTGCATGAGGTAGTGTGATCGGCTACAACATGGATACTGTAGTCAAGTGAAGCCTTTTTAAGCACTTTGAGACAATGACGGACGTAAATCCGACCTCGGACACGTGACGAGTTTTGTCATTTTAAATGTCATGCACAAGTCTCTGAATTACTTACTGTACTGTACTGTAATACTGTAGCATGAGATGTCTTCATCAGTGGTAGAAGGTTGGAAAAGTATTCAAACTTGTGTTTATAATGTATTTTATGAATGCTTCTTAATGCATTTATGTATTAAAATACCAACAGAACATTCCGGTACAATGTAGGAGCTTTGCCCCGGCATTAAGGGTGCAAGTCCAAGTCAAGTTCCAGATCTTCAAAGGGAAACTTCCAATCAGGTCTCAAGTCTTTAGTGCGT
>NW_007578323.1:61584-109900 GCF_000690725.1 Stegastes partitus
AAGTGTTTACAGACTAACTCCAAGTCAAGTCTCAAATCATTAGAAGGTACACCCAAGCCAAGTCTGGAGTCTTTAAAAGGACAAGTAAAAGTCAAGTTTCAAGTATTAAAATACCATTTCCAGGTCAAGTCTCCGTTCTTTGGAGGGCAAATGCAACAGAAGTCTCAAGCCTTATGGGGGCAAGTGCAAGTCCAGTCTCAAGTCTTTGGACAAGTCCAAAAGAAATGTTGTTTTCAATCAAGCCTTCCAGCTGCAACAGCAAATATGGTTTTAATAGAAACCATTTCCCATGCTAAATCTAGCAGATTCTCGACTCTGCTAATAATTACTTTGAATTAACTGTAAGGTTTAATAATATGTACCATTTCTCCAGCATGCTCTCAGAGACATTAGAAATTATGGACCCGCAAACTTGTTACCAAAAAGATTAATTTCCTACAAATGACTTCTCGATTACAGCCCGTAGTGTTAAATGTTTTGGCAAGAACATTTTAATTCTTCTTGAATATTATCTACCTGCTGGTAACGAAACTTTCTATCTAATTACTCTACTCTGTGGAAATCTTTCACCCTTCAGTTATCATCAGTGACACCTACATTTACTGAGGTTAGACTGGAATAGCACATGATTAACCTGGGAAAAGCACACAGTCTGAACCTGTAATAAGTGCTACAGCAAGTAATTGTAGGACTATTTAAATCCACACTGCTGACAGCTTCAATACACAGAATACATGTGAAGATGACTTGAAGGAATTATAATACCAACATTTGTGTTTTTTCTCTCAAGGAAGGCAAAGTATATTAAAGAAAGAAGTAATTTAAAACATGAATTTCGGGCAAAGTAGCACTGCTGCTGCTGCCCCTGAGGTACGGAGGATCGCTGGAGATAACTGCAGATAGTGCAAATGTGCAGATAATTAGGCTCACTGCCGGCGCGTCATAAAGACACATAGCTCACGCTTTGCATACTGGCAGTCTGTAAACACAATTTCCTTGCAAATGCAAAAGAAAGTGGCCCTGCTTACTGACTGTTAATCCAGCGACAGTCTCGTACGCCGTTGTTTTTATTGTGTAAGCCATTAGTTTGATGCATGGTTTCTATTCATGTGTGGATTCGCAAACAGATATTATCCAGCGAAAGTTGTGTTCACATCATCCTGTGGGAGACGTTATGCGGTTTTCCCAGTGAGTAGGCAGACTTTCTATATGTTTTGGATGCTGTAGCATAAATGCAAACAGCCCCTCTGCAGAGCTGTTGTGCTGCGTCACCATGGTGATGCATCACAAAAAAAACTGAATTCAGCCTAAAGTTAGGCCTTTAATGCACACATATTTGCAAGTGAGGCAGGGAAAAGTAACCTCAGAGTCAATTATTGAATATTTTTTTTGAGCTTTTGCAGAGTAAAAACAGAAGCTGGCTGGTTTGAAATCTAACACAAATGATCTCCTTGGCTTTTTAGAATATACCAAATATAGCAACCTCCCCACAGGCAGCTGGATATAAACGTGGGACCCACTAAACATTGAAGCATATGCTCGGCTTGCATGGAGCCGGGTTGGTGCCACCTGTTGAGCCCCTGAGCGACATCGCGGGATTTTACCACTCAGTGAGTTCTTATTCAACCGTGTCTCCATGATGAGATGCAGTGTGTAAAGGAGACTAACTTCGACACTGATCGGATTTATTCACGTCTTTTGAATTTCAGCCATTATTCATTCATTAAAAAATATATATTTCAGGTTCAAGTTGGACTGTGGTGAGTTCAACAAAAGGCAGATTTTGGTCCTCGACTCAGTGATTTGAAGTGCAAGTTGCTTCAGATCTGTTTTCCGACAGCCTCGGCCTTGAGTATCATTGCTAACAGTCGTCCCACACATGCCTCATATAAACAGCCTGATGCAGTCAAGGACAGAGAAGGCAGCATCTGCGATGTTAGAGAAGATCATTAATACACCCTGTAAATGTTCCAGCAGCACATCAGGTGCAACTCCGGTCCGGTATCGGTGCATGTCGACTGGTAGCCTCATAAACACCACATCTGCCTCGAGCTGGAAACGGTGCTCAAAATCAAGTTATTTATTCTTGTCCTTGATAGACTTCAGTTTAGCAGGACTCTCCTACACAATAAAGACCCAGAATTCTTCATACAGTTTGCACGCTTTGCTGAGGCAATTCTAAAAAATGCAATATTAATATAGTTGCTTTGCCTTGTTTCCTGACCTTTTTTTAAATTTTTGTATTATTTCAAACCAATGCTGTTCAAGGCAGCCACATTTTATAATATAAAAGTTAATTAAATATGCTACTGCCAAAGTTTCAGTTCTGAGAGGACACAAACGAGGGACACGGAGACAAGCATGTACAAAAAAAAGGGAACTTTAATTAAACTCACCGAAAGCTCGAACAAACTCAACTGGCAAACAAATGTGAGCAAAGGGTGGCTGAGGAGTCTAAGAGCAAACACAGGCAAAGTCTACAGACTGAGAAACGACAATTCGGAAGAAATGGAGCACAAGAACAAAAGGAGACACAGAGCAGAACCAGAGAGGTTTACTACAAAGCAAGTTTAATGAAGCCAGACTTTCTTTGACAAAACCTAAACCTCACTTAGAGATAACAGGTGTCGGGCTGTACCATCGTTCTCTGAACAAAGAGAGAGACCTACATGTAAAAACAAAAGCCTAGTGAGGAATAAAGGGACTATGAGGCGAATGCTATGTGTCCACTGGGGTGGTTTTCCCCACGGCAGATCGCGTTGCTTCCCAAAATTACCCGCTTCAGAGGCGTGTCGCTAGCGGTCCAGTAGGCAGCATCTATGTCCATGGCGATACTGAACTCTGACCTCAGCTTCTTCTGTCCTGCCTGCACCTGATTGGACAATCACGTCAACTCGTTAGCGGTGTGCTCCGGGATTTCAAAACGGACCAACATGGCGGCTCAGCTGCAAACTTTCGCTTTTATTACGAAAACCGTTGAACGAAAAGTATTTCTGAAAACATTTGAGGCGAGAAATAGGCTGTGCAGCTGCTGAATCTGTCCTCGTTTTAGTTCAACAACGGCTGGTTTAGCTGTTTTACGAAAGTTTTGCGAGACGTTGGATCTCCGTTTGCATAAAGTCAAGTCTACTTTATACAAATTAGCTGCAGGCGGCTCGCAGGCAATGCTACGCCTCGTCGCTCGAAACGCCCTGCTCCGCTCTGGGAAGCGTGATTTTGTCAGATCCAGTGCACACAGAGCAGAAGAACTGCCCCTAAAACCACCAGGTCACTCCAAAGCACACCTGAGTGCGACCTGGTTTGTATCAGAGTCCTGGCCCCTCACTGGACGGGACCCACAAACACAGCGAGGACACGACCATGAAGTCACAGAAGCTTTAATTGCGGCGCCACCTCCAGCTTTCACGCAGCAGCTACCGAAAGGGAGCAATTAAAGGCAAACGTTTGAATTACTTTCAACCTATAGGCCGCTGTTCTTAGATCGCTGCAAAACTGCTTCAAGTGTTTCGGCACATTTTTTGGATCCTCAGAGAAACGCTAAGCGACCTAGCCATTGCTGTAGAAGTGGGAATAATCCTTTCTCTAGAAGAAGACTGCTGATCCTTTCCTGCCATGCTCAGGACAGCTAGAAGGCCTCTGTGGTTATTTGTGCACGACTTACTGTGATGTCAGCTCCTATTTATTGGTTAAATGTTTTAGAAATATTAACAATCTCAGGTTGTTTATTCTCTTTTCCTTTGAGACTGATCACAGTTAGAATATTGGTCCCTGATTCCAAGATGGTGCTCTGAATCATACTAGTAATTAGATTGAGAGTAACCAGGTATCACAGCGGTGCTCTTCAACTCCTTTTCTTAACTCACGAGCCTGTCATGTGACTCTTCTTCTGCACCAAATGGACCAATGACGTGGCGCCTACAGGTTGTTATAATAGATAGAGTCATTACATTAAAAAGTACCGCTCCTCCAAAAGACTCCAGAGAGGAAACACTGGTAGAAAACCGTTAATCGTGCACGACGGCCGCACATTAGAGCCCCTGGACCTAAATGTACTTCTTCGATATCACGTTCAAGTGAATGAAATGTTCTGCATAATGTCCCATCGTGAGGAATGTGTGGAAACGATCCCCGTTATGGGCGAAGCCGAAGTGAGGCCACTGCTGCCGATTGAATATCCTCTGTGATAAAAAGCAACAGACTATTTCTTTCTAATTAAATAGCTGCGGTACCGGCAGAGTGAGACAGGACTTGGCAGCTAATCAGGACCAAACAGATAAATGCATTTCCTGCGTCGACTGGATATATGTGGGTTACCGTGGCAACGCAGCACTTACAGTACAGTAACTGCACGGCTTCGTTCGGCTTCGTGTGATGAAGTCTGTGACTTTCAGGAACACCGATAAATAATTGGACACAACCAGAGTTTGAACCGGGAGCTGCCTCCAGAACTCTTTTTAGGTCTCGTCCAATTTTCTCATTTGGGTTTTGAGATTTTTAAACTGTTCTGCAACTTTTGGTCATTATTTTGCATCTTTTTGTGGCTGTTTTGTCTCATTTTTCATTTTTTTTTAGGTTGTTTTAAATCTCTTCACAACTGTTCTGCATCTTTTCACAGTTTTCAGCATCTCTGTGGCAATTTTGCATTTTTTTTTTTGAAACTCATTGTAGTTGTTTGCATCTCATTAAGGCCATTTTGCATCTCTGTGGCGGGTCGGCATCTCTTTGTTTTTGCATTTCTTTTTAGCCATGTTGCTTCTCTTTGAAGCTGTTCTGCATCTCTCGGTGCTTGTTTGGCATCTTTTTGTGGCAAAATTCGCCAAATCTCTTACTAGTTGTTTCTTATCTGCAGCTGCTTTGCGTCTCATTAGGATCATTTTGCATCTCCTGCAGCGCGTTTCTTTCTTGTTTTAATAGTTTGAATCTCTTTCTCGCTTCTTTCTGGAGCTGTTCTGCATCTTGTTGGAGCTGATTTGTGTCGCTTTCTAGTTTTTATGCATGTGTTTGTGGTCGTTTTGCATCTCTTCGTAGCTTATTTTTGTTTGTTGTGTGTTTTTTGGTAGTAATTACATGCCACACAGCCAGTCTTGATTATTTAAGCTTCTGTGTGTGGTTTGTTTTGGTGTTTGGTATTGATTTTACCCAGAAGATTATCAGTCTGCATTGTCTGAAAAATTGATAGTGAACCTGAAAATAGATTGTCTTTGCGCAGGTTGTTGGTTTTATATGAAGTGTGTTTAAACTTTTTGCTGCTTTAGGGATTTAAATAAGAGCTGAAAACAAAACGAGACAAAGAGATTGATTTTATTTTACACTTTTTCTAGCCTATAGAACGTATCGATATGTTATACTGAACACTTTGTACAAACAGTACACTGGAATTTCCATCTGTTGTTTATTTTTTTTAGGCCAAAAAGAGATTCGAAGACAGAGCTGACACAAAGTTTTGGCCGTGCACATATAAACTGTGGTTTCAGGGTGAAAGATCACCTGCATATGTTCCATTCTATGCAGATTCTAATCGAGAATTTCCATTATGTTCGACTTAAACACTGCCACGTGTAGATTTTTTCGAGGTTAGGACCTGGATTTGTATTCACCCTTTGGCTTTGTTGATAACATTCTAATGAGATGGATTTCTGTGTGTGTTCATGTAGACATAAAGGAGGTGAAATCGATATCTTGTACACGTGCACCGGGTCAGGAGCAAATCCTTCCCGGTGATTTGCCGGAGCCTGCAGGTGAAGGTCTCGAGCAAATCACTGACTCTGTGTTCCAAAATCTGATAATTGGATATCTAAGGAAACCAGACGGATAAATAATAAATGTGCACCAATTGTACAAGCGGCTCTCTTCCCTGCGAAATATGAGGCGAGTCCGGCATTAAAAACCAGAAGAAGTCTTCACCCTTGACATGCTTCTCCTGCCGGCTTGATCCACACTTGTTCTTTTAATAAAACCCCAGAAGTGAGTTTGTTTTTTACGAACAGATCCAATCGCCTTTGTGGACGAGGGCGGGATGCTAATGACCGCTCAGTTTTTGCGATCCTCTGCAGCGGAGGCGAGCATCCTCCGCATTCATCCGTTTGGTGTCAGAGCTTCCCCAGGCGGCCATTTTGTGACGTCAGGTGGAGTCACCTGAAGTGCGACTCTCCATCAGTCACCACGTAGGGGTTACTTCGCCCCCCTGTCTCCTCTGGGAGCCACGTCTCTGGCTCGCTGTCCTAAATGTCACCCCCAAAAACCACCCGGCGTATGGATCAGTACTGCCTGTGAGCACCTGCACTGATGACAGTTAGTTCTTTTTGTTGTGATCCTCTTTACTGCACGCTGGATGTTAACCACGACTGAATGCCATCTAAATATGCTGAAGGATCTAAACTCTAACTGCAATCTGAGCAGTGATAGTTACCAAACGGCAACTATTTCTGACAGTGTGGTGAAAAGATTGATGTCAAAACAGTTAGTTTAGCTCATGTAATGTAAAGCACACTGGAAAATATCAGCTAAACATCAGATTTTTTTAGAATCTACTCATTTTTTCCTCCATCAATTTCTTGTAAATATACGTTTTGAATTTAATAGTAACTCAACTTAGAGTAGGGGTGTCGAACTCCCTCTCCCTCTTTCCCTCTTCCAACACACCTGATTCAAATGATCAGGATAGTTATCAGGCTTCTGCAGAGCTTGATGATGAACTGATCATTTGAATCAGGTGTGTTGGAAGAAGGGAAACATCTAAAACTTGCAGGATTGCGGCCCTCGAGGACTGGAGTTCGACACCCTTGACTTAAAGTATATATTTATTTCAAACCTCTTCGAAGCCCATAAACATGATTTGCTGTGACTTGAGGTTGTTTTATTTTTTTTACATTACTTAATGAATGTACTGCTCAGGGTTTGCTACGGTGGCCGAGAAGTGCAAAACTAATTTACAAGTTGCGAAACACTTTCACAAGTAAAATCAACTGGAAAGGGGATGTACCAACACCAGCAGCCAATAAGAGTTGTCATTTATGGAGTTCATGGTGGAGGATGTTTTGATGTTTGCTGACTTCACTTCCCCCTTCTGGCTTGGAACCATTTCCACAAATAGAGCTCCTGGATTTCCATTCCCACATGTTCAAACCTGTTGAGATAACCACTCTGAGATTCATACAGTGTGTTTAAGTCACAAATGGACTTTTAAATCCAAAATACTCCAGGATTTGGCTGTTTCTGAGCCATATGGCTGGAAGACCACTAGAGCTTGGGCTCTAAAAATGTTGTTTGTTGTCATATCTGATGCACTGCTGCAGCATATCTGGTCCGTCCGTCTGGTCTGCACCATTTAACAACTCTAAAGACCGACCACACGAAAAACAAATCCACGTTAATCGGCTTGTGTATGCGCCACAAAACGTCACTCGGTGGCTGTCCATCTTGGGTCACCATGAACTCCATGAATGACAACAACTCCTCTTATTGGTTACCACTTCAAGCTCAATCCCAGAGTTGGTACGTTCCCTTTCCGGTTGAGTTTACTTGTAAATTTGTTTTGCACTTCCCGGCCACCATACTTTACTAAAATCATCAAATTAGGTTCAGAACTCAGAAAGTTTTAGGGGTTAAAATGCTGTTGGTGCTTCAGCATGAAGTTAATAGGCAAGATGGAAGTCGTGGTTGGTTGTTTACACTTTAATGAAGGCGATCCTAGCTATGATGACGGCTACAGGCTGCTCATAATGACAAATCTACACCACCAGAAGGTTCACGCAACATTTAATGAAGATAACGTTTATCAATGTTGGAGGTTTTGACTCAACATAAAATGCTAAAGCACCTCTTTCACACATTTTTCTAATTTGAAGTTATTGTCGGTTTTACAGTCCAGCTGACAATCACCACATTGTGACTCGTCAGAATTTCTCCCATTATGAAATACTGGATAGTTTTACTTCCACAGTCCTCTTAAAACCATCCATCAAACAATGAAACACCACCCTGGATGAAATAACGACATGCAGCCTGTGACTGGGAGCCCAAGTACGACCTGGTTTCACTCCAAAGCAGCTTTAACTGATGGTCCTGAAATGACAGTTTGTCACACGGTGATGTAAAAACTAATTTTTGGTTCATTCCCACAGCTCTCATCGGGCTCCTTGCAGCGGATTATTAGCACACTGAGCCGTTTTTTTCCCAACAAAGCAGACGTTCTTTGTAATGAAGAAAACACGTTACCCGGCGCAACCGTGTAGCGCGCTGATGTGTTTTTAATTCTGACAACTCTGGAGATCTGTGGTACACAAGAATAAGCTAAATTAGGTTTTGAATACACACCCTGGGGCGCTGCGAGATTTATCGTATCACTGTTCAAAGCTGAAGGAAACGCTGATGCATCTCGGGCCTCAACACGTCTTAAACTGAGCCCACAGGAACATAATATAATACATAAGGGGGTGTAGCAGACATGTTCGTTTCCCAAATCATTTGTTTCGGTAAAAGACTCCTGTTCGGTTTCCAATCAGTCACCGAGGGAGTTAAACGGTTTGTTTAAGCTGAAGAAAAAGTTCTGCAACAACCACGACGCCTGAAAGTTCTGCGTGATGACAGGCGCGTCTCTGTAAATGTGTTGTGGCAGCTCAGGATTCATCGTTAATTCCACCGTACGAACGGGATCCGAGCAGAGCGGCTCACCTGTCAGACGTGCAGAAGAACACAGGACTTTATTTTTCCGTCAGATCCCGTGTTAATGAAGCCGCCACCGCCGCCGCGCGTAAACGTACGCATCACTCTCGATTTAAAGAAGCACTTATCATTTCTGCTGCTGCAGGTTGTTTTATTAAAGACAAATGAAAGAATCTGACAGCTGTGGTCAACAAAACAGGACTCCAGGCAGGTAATTACGTTCCTGCACTGCATTCAGAGAGACTCGAACGGCGTTATTGTTTCAGATCCGCATCAACAGCTGTGTTTTGACAGACTGTTCTGAAATAGATAGCCGTGGGTGGCGCGGCGCTACCTGGACACAGCCTCGCTGGGTCACCTGGACGAGGGCGTGTGATGCCGGCAGATCAGAGACACCTGATGAACCCAGAAAACATCCCCGATGAGGTGTTGAGGTGGATCACGGTGACGCGCCGTGTGCTAGAACAAGCGTAGTACGATACGAGGGAGAAGGAAAACAAGCAAAAGACATGAAAGTGGGTTTGCGGTGTTGTGGATCTCGCTGTGTGTGCGTCACCTCTGCAGACTAAAGACACACAGACTGGAGCTTTTGAACCCTCTGAAGCTTCAACTCCAGACAAATCTGTGAAGAAAAGCTCGGCTCGCTGTAAAAAGTCACTTCGCCGCCTGTAATACATTCATGAGCTGTCGGCGTCTTGTAATGCGTGTCAACACATTCTCCCCTCCCTCCCTCCCACGCGCCACGTGAAGTTCGTTACTTTGAGTTTGTTTTTGAAGAACCACAAATCTGTAAAGTTCTGCCTTTTATATTCAGGGTAAGGAAGCAGTGACCTCGAGGCCTATGGGACCGACCCAAAGCTTTGGCGCCGTGTTGCTTCATGGACGCAAGTGTGAAGGAAAAATTACTTTCCTTATTTAGAGTTAATCTTTTAGAGAAGATATTGAACCCTGATTGACCTCCTGAGGTAAATGTAGTGCTTGTAGCAGATGCACGCCCTGGAACTTCTATAGATTCTTGACCTCACGTAAACCTCATCATAGGAACTCCCTGCACCTCTCAAGGCCAGATGACACCCAGGCACCGACTTATCTTTGTTTCCCTTTCTCCCATAAATCTGGATGTGAGGATATAAGACTAAAGGTGTGAGAGGGATCTTTAGAACTGATGCATGAACTGCTCTTCTGTTGGTGTCACTTCTCCTGAATTCAGTAAACCTCATTTCAACTTGAGTCATCTGTGTCTCTCTGTGTCGGGCTCCTTGTCCTACATCAACCTCTTTCCAGAATTTCCACAACAGGAAGCAAGTGTATAGCTGTGAAGGGGTGTGACAGACTTAAGTTTGTCACGACAAATGGAAATAAACTGTAAATTATTGAGGGAATAATGGACAGATGCACTGACAAGGTTCATAGAAAGAGGACGTCAATCTCCAAAGAACACCAAAGTGTCCGGTGACAATTCAAATCAAGTTCATGCAGACAGCATGGCTCCTCAGCGTTGGCTAAAAGGGACAATGACAACTTTGATTAGTGCAGTTCTGCTGCAACGGCACCACTGGCTTTAGTGGGAAGTTTAATTGTGATCACATATGCTCATAATGTTGGATAAAATGTTTTATTTTATTACCTTAAATATTTTTAAAGCTCACAATCATTTGTTTTCTGTTCACCAGCAATTACAAGAATTTTATTTTATTTTTTTAAAAGACAGATTCTTACAAAAACAAGAATAAATTGTGATTTAAAAACTGCATTTGTGCTTATATTATGGGATTGAGCAGTTTGGCTTGTGGTGCCATCATTGCTAAGATCCAGAGGTCTAAAAAAAAAAAAAAAGTAAGTAAATTTAAAAAAAAGTTTGAGGATCAGTTCTCTAAACTGGCCCATTTTTAATTATTTTATTTTACTTTTTTGGCAGAGCCGGGCTGCCTCGTTCTCCCCCTGCTTTATGGTTAAACTCTTTGGTCCTCATAAATACAGAGAACCCGGCGCTCGCAGACACATACATATGCGAGCGCTCAGCGGGGGCCATCGGCTGCGATTTGTGTGTTCTTACTGCTAAACTATTGAAGTAATTCTGTGTGGCACTTGGCTCCTGGCCCGTGCAATAATATGGGGATTGGCTCCAATACGGGCGAATGTTCTAAAGCTCAATGTCATATCGATGCCCATTGTCTCATCCGTTGCCACGGTGATTAACGAGCCGGCCTCGTTTAGACCCAGAGCCAATAAGAGTCTCGCTCACTTCAGGAAGATGAGCCATTAATCTAAAGCAGCACTTTAGCAGAACTTTGTCTCTGTCTGTTCCACTCTCCCACATTTTGTCTTTCGTTTCATTATTCATCACTCTCCCTTTCCTTATTCCTCTATTTTTCTAATCCTGCCTTCTCCTCTTCACTTTCCATTCATCCGTGTCTCTCTCTCTCTCTTTTAGCTCCGTTCCTCCGTCTCCTCGTGATGTATCGAGGCTATAGTGCTGCGGAAATTTATAGGTCTGGCCAGTGTTGTCTAATGTAAGTATCTTTCCTCAACTGCCGCGCCGGGGCCAACAAACGCAATTAGTCCAAACAAAATTAGGCTCCAGTCTGAAGAGTTTAGTGACAGTGCAGCTGTAGGGTAGCAGGCATGTTGCTCCAAGGGCCTTGCAGTGCTTTAACACACTAGTGGCATTACAAATCTTTTTCTTGTTTACTTAGTTTTTCCTATAAAACTGTTTTATGAGGGGCTTTTCTGCAGCATGAGGGATGATCAAAAAGTCGTGGGACTGTTCTGGTGCCATCAGTAGCACGACCTGTGCCACATAAGTTTTTGTTTTCCACTGGTAGGTGCATATTTGGGATCTCTCCATACACTGCAAACTATTGGAGAAGAAGAAAACATCACATTTGGTGTCAGTCAGCAGCCAGGACGATCCGAGCCTCATGTCGAGTTAACACTGGTAATGAAGTATGGGTCTGCTGCTACCACTGTGAGCAGTAATAGTTTTTGCAGTGGAAGTTTTTCTAAATTTCCCAAACCAGACAGGATGCATCAGATCAGGACGGCACCAGGAGCATGTTCGCTGTTTTCTTCAACATTCATGGTTGCGAATTCGTGCCCCCGGGCCGAACTGTTGATGCAGAGTTCTGCTGTTGTTGCTTGACGTGTCTGAAGGAGAGTTTCTTTTAGAGGAAACCACCTGAACTGTGGTGC
Source organism: Stegastes partitus (assembly GCF_000690725.1). Taxonomy (NCBI): domain Eukaryota; kingdom Metazoa; phylum Chordata; class Actinopteri; family Pomacentridae; genus Stegastes; species Stegastes partitus. Next base: position 73,441 of record NW_007578323.1, read on the forward strand.
AATGGCATGAAGGTGCTCCAATGGGCTGTGCATCCAGTGCCAATGCACTGATGATGAACAGGTTTATCATCACTATACACTCATCCTATTGGCCAGATTAAAACCAAAAGGCTGCTATTTTTGCCTTGATATGGGAGATTCAGTAATCACAGATAGGACCATGTTGACATGTTCACATATCTAGATTTCAAGGAGCATTACCCTAATTTCCGGAATATTGAGCGCACCTGAATATAAGCTGCACCCACTAACATACACAAATACGTACCATAAATGCTTTTTTTTCCGAACAGTGCCTGTAGACGACTGGTAAAAACTACAGCAGCCTACCAGGAAAAGTCACTGATCGCTATCTTCATCTTCCTCCTGCACTAAAACCACTAAAATCTTCAGTGTTGGAATCGAACAGCCTCAGAATTACTTCGTCACACATTTCCTCAGTCTCTCTTTCGTTGTCGCTCTCAGCGTCACTTTCGTCTCGAGGCAAATTCGTAAAAGTCCATAAATTCGCCGCATCGTTGTTTAAGCCGCGGTGTTCAAAGTGTGTGAAAAGTACCGGTTTATAGTCCAGAATTTACGATACAAATGCTGCAGGACACTGGAGGTGATGCATCACTGCACAAGAAGAGTATTTGTACGGATGGCGGCAAAGTTTTAAATCAGGTGTTCGATTTTTCTAGATCCAGTGGTGGAACTTTATAATCCTGTACAGCTGCATGTACCTCATACTTTCAAAAGCTTTTTTTTTTTATAAACTAATAAGAGTTGCATCCAGTGTATCTCTGTTTCAAACAAAACTTGATGAAAAGCTGCATTTTTACTGTATTTTACTGAGATAAGAGCAGAAATATGTGCGATCAATAATCACTTATTATTCAAACCGAGGAGGGAACTTTCATGTGTTCTCTCTCTTATACTCTGGGCTGCTGAGCAGACGGCGTCTCAGCCTGTAGATAAATGTAAAGCGCCCACATTCATGAAAACACTAAAGCTTATCAATTCGACTGAATGCCAATCAAAGCTGTCTGGGAATTCTATTAAAAAACCCTTGACTAATTAACGGAGCCCTTCATTAGCTTGGCATCGAGGACGCGCACTCATCACTCTCCTAAATAGACCTGGAAGGCAATCCCGGTCCCCATCCGTTGTACTGTACGTGCACTATCCATTATTTCCCTTATAATCACATTCTCATTCTGATTAACTCAATAAAATCTCTCTTGTGTCATCTCGCTGTCCCGCTGCCAGGTGAGAGACGAGAGGAGCTGATAAGTATGTGATTACATTCATTTTGAGTTGCCTTAAGTTATTACCTCGTGCTCACGGCGGTAAGTTTAACACACGGCAGCAGCTGCTAGCGGCTCTGTTTGCCCTCCACCAGCAACCCCACGACAGTGACGAGATTATCACAGAGGTGCTGGGGAAAGAATAAAACGTTCTTAACGATCTTGATAACTTGGTATTCAGTAGATTGCTTGACAGCACGGGCTGAACACATCTACTGATTCAAGGACTTTTCTTTAATACGCAAGAGTAAAAGCACACAGGATAAAGACAATACGACAACAGACCATCCATCCACCACTGAGTCTAACAAAGACACGGCAGCAGCTAAAACCAAGAACCTCCCACGTGGACTCGGACCAAAGTCCAGACTGTAACGGGTCTAATGTCTATTCCTTGAGTTTCTTTTCCACAGTTTCCTCCCAATAGTTGATATTTAAATGTGTCGGCTGCTTGAACTCTGGATAGAACCGACGTGGACTCGATGTCTGAAGCCGTTAACTCTAATGGACTTCTCTGCAGCAGACGGAACTTATGGTCTTCTTTCCTGGGGCGATCCTCATGAGAGCTGCTTTCATCACAGATGCTTTTTGAGGCTGCACTTGAAAAAAAAAAAAAAAAGACGTTTAAAGTTTTGGAAAATTTCGTGACTGACCGACCACCATCTAACTTCACTGGAAACCATTTGGGGCGACAAACTCGTGAAGCTGGTTCAGAGCTGCCATCAAGCCAAACGGTGGCTATTCTGAGGAATCCAAAAGACGTTGCTGTGTTTAAGGCTTTGTTTACGACATACATCTATGTGTGTTTCATAGTGTTGAGGCCTTTTGTTTTACTAAATGATAAAAACAAAGAGAAAACCTTGACCAAGCAGGTGTTTTGGAACCAGCAGCATATTCGTTGGGGGTGTTTACCCCACCAAAAACTCCACAAAACTCCATGAAATCAAACTTAAATTCCCAGATGTCAAGTAAAATCCACATAATATTCATATTTATTATGGTGTTTTAGAAATGTGCTTTCAGAAACCTGAAAAAGAAAGTTGATCTGGATTGACCCTGACTGCGGTTTCCAGGCTTTTATTATTTTTTTAACCTGCTTTGGCCTGATGGAACACTTTCAGTAAAAAAAAAAAGGATTTAACACAGTAATGGAAACCAAATCATGCCATCTACTTGTATAAAAACAATCAATGTGTTTGCCAATTTCACTGTTCAGACATTTGCAAACATGCAAATCAAATTGCACTTCATTAGGAACAATTATGAGCTACAACACAGAACAAAAACAGCATCTAGAATTTATCAGTCAGACGTTACAAGAAGCAAAAAAGAAAGACGCAAACTATAAAAAAGATTGTACAAAGACAAGCAGGAAGACAAAGAGGAAAGAGGGATGAGGATGAGGTCAGGTAGCAGAGATGCATTTAAGATAGGAAAGCCATTAAAGCGGAGGAGCGGAGATCAACAATGACGCGGTGGAAAGCAAAGGAGAGGTGAAGTGGGGTCGGCGAGGTTGACTGACAGTATGGTAATTAGTTTTAGCATGAAGACTCTGGACACCTCACCCCCATCTATCACCGCTAACACTCAGTGACACGCAGACACACTACGGATGTATTCTTCGGCAAGTTAAGTAATTTAAAATAGATATGGTGGAGCCTAACTTTTACCATTTAGAAGTTCAGCCAAATAGAAAACATCCTGTTCATGCACAGTCTGTCTGCGTTAGCACAGAGGAAACCCATCTGGTTAAAAACTGCATCGTGTCACAATAATTGTGTTATTTTAAGTGCAGGTAGAAGGTGTTTGATCTTGTGTGGATAATTAAAAATAAACAGGTTGGATGGTGCCTTGAAAACACAACCGCAGTGCAACAAAAGTGATTAATCATGTGATTTCCTGTTTAGACTATTTGCACAAACAAGACAGAGTAACTCCACTTGATGAGGAACAGTCTGTGGTTAATGCAAGAGCATCAGAAGCTCCTGAACATCAGCGCAGCAGTGTTGAGGAGGTACAGGAAGAGCTATGCCACAAACAGCAGAAGGCCCAGTGGTCGCAGTTTGCAACCGTCCATCGAACAACAGGCTTAAGGTTTATCGGTGAAACTGGTGCCACGTCGACACGTGAAGGGCAGCGCACGAAGTCAACCTCGACAGACGACATTCGAGAGGAAAATAACTGGTCGCAAAACTGTGAAATGAAACCAAAGAGGATGTGAAAACAAACCTGGTGAATGTTGGCAGCGCGTTCTCGTGGTTGGATGAAACCAAAATGAATTAGTTTGGATCAGACGGGATCCAGCATGTTTGGCATGGACCTGGTCTACGAATGCAAATCTAAATACCCAAATATTGGATAAAAAACATGACTCCCAGGCTCAAGAAGCTTGGCAGAAAAGACAGTTTGACAATGATCTCAAACGCAGTCCAACACAATAGTTTTAAAAAAAGATGGAAACGATGACATGAGCAAGCGTTCTGAGTTGAATCCAATGGAACAAATTTGCAGAATTTGAAGGACGAGCAAATGATTATTTTAAAAATAGTAAAGAAACTCGTATAACACCTGTGACTGATGGCTGGTATACGTCATTGTAAGCCGATGTAAGTCGTGTTTTAACATTGCAGAGCCGTGTGCTCGGTCTTGTTGTGTACTGTATAATGCATCTGCAAAGCGATGCGACTCCCTGCGGATCGCAGCTCTCCCATCGCGCGTAGGTGTTTTAGACAGTTTTCTTAGACTTTGCACTAAATCAAAGTAACCAAGGATATCTGGGCACTGATCATCCTGTCAGAAGGACCCCCGCAGAGAGTTAAATCAAGTCAGCTATCAGCTCAACTTCCTTTGATCACCACAGACTAATGTAACGCTCTGTATAATTCTGCTTTTTGTTTTTTTTCCTAGTGAAGCGTATAAACTTCACAGTAGAGTCTGTTAACACTGACAAACAGACTGACAGCCGTCTCGGTGTCAGTAGATCCGCCTACACTTTTGTCCCTGTATGAAATGGGTGTACTTTCCACTGGCATGCTTTATTATAAACTGGGCATAAAAAACAAAGCACTGAGCCGTCTCAGTGTTCTTCATCTTGACTTCAGTGTTGTTGCTATGTGGTTACTGTCGCTGCTTCCACATGAAACGTTGCTTGGTGTGATGCCACTACATAGATTATCTTTTGATATTCTCGACTCTGACTGACCTCCAACGTCTCTTGTATGTTCAGGCTACAGACCATATAAAAAGATGGCTCTAACTACCACAGCACCACATTTTGAAGCCTTAAGTTTTGAATTTGGCCGTCGCCATCAGCGTTTTTTGTGAATCTGAGTGAGTGGATCGGGCTGAGAACTCAAGGACACTTTGGATTCCCGTGTGATAGCGACTTGCCAATCCCCATGTGGCCCCGCCCTAAAGCACACTTTACTTTATTGCCTAAATGAAACCAAAAAATACACATCATGCTGTGTTGAACTAGTGATTGAGACCATAAACTGAACATGTTTACTGAGGTAACAAACCAGGGGGAGAAGCAGAACCATTTTGTCAGACGTCTATACAATCTGATAGGTTGCCGCCCTGCTGGCCAATAGAAATAACGCAGTTTTGCGAGGACTTCATCTTTCAGAACCAGGCGCTATGTCCGTCTTTGCAACAGTTTTAGCTGCTCGACTTGGACCACAATCTATATGATAATGTTTTAACATGTTAAGTTTTAGAGCAATGGTTTGGGAAGCCTGTGTTTTTATTTAATTGTATTTCTTGGGTTTTTTTCCCCAGTTTGTTGTAATGTATGAACCTGGCACCCCTTCTTGAAGTTCTACCCTTTCCCCCCCTTTCTTGTTGTATTAAATGAAGTGGTGGTTGTGTGTAGTGGTAGTTTTGCTATCACAAGGCTTTTAACACATTATGCCTGTTTTGTGCTCCCTGCACTGTCTCCCCGTTAAATTTCGATTGATTTTAAAATTCTAGTTATGACTTTTGGAGCCTTGCATGGCCAGGCCCCTAAATATGTCTGTGATCTTCTGTCCCCCTACTCCTCTGGTCGCACCCTTTGGTCCTCGGGGGCCAGAACCTCCTCATGGTCCCAAAGACCCGCTTTAAAACCAGTCATGACTTGTCCTTTCAGGCTGTTGCTCCTAGATTGTGGAACACCCTTCCTCGGTCCCTCCGTGAAACAGACTCTGTTGATTCGTTTAAAAAGCAGCTGGAGACACATTTGTTCAGACAAGCTTTTAGTTGATAGGATTTCTGTCGGCTTGCTTTTTATCTACATTATGTACCCTGTACTGTTTATATTATGTTGTCTTGTGTGAAGCACTTTGTGATTTTATTCTGTGAAAGGTGCTATATAAATAAAGTTCTTCTTCTTCTTCTTGGAGAACCCACGAAGTAGACCTGACAACCCAACATCCGTCCGTCCGTTTTCTAGGGTCAGTTCATCACGTTGCCAGCCTGAGACAGACAACCAAGCCCACTCACGGGCAACTTAGAATCTATATAGAACCCTCAGTGTGTTCTTGGACTGTGGGAAGCAGCGAGAGCACAGGGTGAACTCCAGGCAGAAAGACCAAGATTCAAACCAAGGACCTTCTAGCTGTGAGGCGACAGAGCGAACCACACACCATTATCTTTAGACAAATCGTCACAAGAGCTGTGGAATACATTGTTTATTTTCCCAATCATTTCAGTTACTGTCTATTAAATTCGGCGCTGAAGCTACCAAACAGGTCGTGTCTCAGCAATGCTCTGGTGTGTTGACTCCAAACTTGGCATAAGAACTTAGCATTCCTTAGCCAGTGGCACTCAGCTCACAGTCTCATGTGTGAGCTGTTGCATTCTCATCGGTTACTGCTGAGGCCGCACGAGTTTTGCAATATTTATACGACTGTATGGTGACCTTATAAACCGAACACCGAGAGGCTGCATACAAAGAGGAATATAAGGCAGAGTCACGGCTCCTTTGTGTCAAAAGGAGACTTGTGACGTGGTCTGGTTCCTTCCACTGGAGGTTTTCCAGAACCATCCAGCGAGGTGGAGTACCTGAGGTCGACCCACAACACACCAGAGAGAGTATCTACCTCCTATAAAGACCTGGAACATGCTGCTGGGCAGAAGGATGTCTGGACTACCTTGGTTAACCTGCAGAAAATGGATAGACAGGAAATTAGAAGCAGATAAACTTTATTTCTAGAAAACTGAAAATAGGTTTCAGTTACAAGATGAGCCGATTGGCACAGACTGAATTTGTTTTAACAGTAAGAAAAAATAAAAAATACTTCAAATGAAACATACAGAGAAAGGAGGAGGAATAAAGACAGAAGGAGATGGAGGATTGGAAGGCAGCAGAAAAGTTAAAGTAATAGAAGATATTGGCTGAGTTCTCACCTCTTCCTCTCTGAAGTTCTGTCTCGCTCTGTGAATCGACAATTGGCCTCCGGAGGAAGGGAGGAGGAGGGGAGCCGGCGATGAAAGTGTCAGCGACTGTAAATGAGGAGAGAAGGGCGAGAGAGACGACAATGCAGCCGAACAGCGAGTGCAGAGGCAGAAAAAGACAGAACGGAAAAGCTCAAACGCTGATTGAAGGTTTTTTTGTGTGTTTTTTTTGGATATATGCTTAATGTGCATACAGGAGTCTGTTCCCCCCAATCATAGCGCATATAAGGTCTGAAAATGATTTTATGAGCAGTGTTCGGTCTGTGCCTGTTCTCGAATGTTGTCCCCGCTGTGTACTGTGCAGTCTCAGACCATTAGCCTGTCAAATACAGGCAAAACCATCACTGAAGATTGGCTCCCTGTTGAGCCTGATCCGCGCTAAAACTTATTTCTCTGCCATCTGGAAGACGGTTAACCAGCCCGACGTTACAAGAGCACACGGTACCTGACTGAGTACACGAGAAAAAAAAGGAATCCTGCAATCAGCAAGGGAGACAAACTCGCATGAAATATTTATAGTGATAATTTTGGCAAACAAAAAAGCCGTTCTTAGCGAGTCGATTCCTCAACTTCACCCAAGCCAAGTTAATTTTAGACATACGCTCGTGCACGGCGGTGCCAGCGTGACGCACGAGTGTCCTTACGTAACACAAATCCAAACATGTTATTTGTGTCCGGCCCGAATAGGAAATCAATTCCAATTCAATCATTCGGATAAAAACAGAACGCACTTTTCCCAACGTTTTGTACGCTGCCCGTTAAAAGCAACGGTACTTTCAATATGTTTGGAAGGAAGATAAATAGAGAGGTTTTAATTGGGTTTTGTTGATTATGCCGTTGCTTCCAACTCCTGACTCAGGAGGGAATTTTTTCCATTTTGGTAATGGTAATCTGTTAAAGGGCCGCAATGAATGCTTTATCCAACACCATATGGAATCCAGGTTATTGGATTACATTATTTATCTTGGAAATCCATTTATAAATCAGGCCCTCCTACCTTTGAAAGCATTCAGTGTGTGTGAGAGAGAGAGAGAGAGAGACTGACATTACAAAGAATAAATGAGCAGGGAAACTGAAAGTGGCCAACTGCTGCGAGAACAGTGCGCTGGTGGTGGTGGTGGGTTCGGCATGTGTGCATCGGTGTGTGTGTGCGTGGAGTCTTTCAAACTGAGAAGCCAGTGGAGTATAAAGTGATATCCCGCTGTGAGCAGATGTGTGTGTGGGTGCATTGGATTCTATGTATGCCGCTATGAAGGCTATAGTGCTATACAGCCGTTGCCCTTTGTGTGCAGTGTGTGTTTATGCGGCGTCGCCTTTTGAGCAAGAACCGTAATTTTAGCCATTACGGCAGCTTACTGGAGTTTTAATGCGGTGCGAGTCGCCCATCAATCAGACACAACATTAAAAAAAACAACCCAATGCCGTGCACATTAGTCCCCCTCATGCCGCTAACAGAGCTCAGAGCTGTTGAGGTGCGGACATGAGACCTCTGGGGGTGTCTGGCACCGGGTTGTTGGCAGCGGATGCTTTAGGGCCAGTGGGCCAGGAACTCTGTATCTGGCTTGTTCCAGCGAATCCCAGCGATGCTTGTTTGGATCAGGATTTGTGGATTTCGGAGGCCACGGGTCAACGCTTTGAACTGAGCTGTACCTGAGCAGTTTTTGCAGTTTTTTCCAGAATGCTTGGTCTGCGACAATTTTTTTTACAAGTAACAACCGCATGATTCCCAAGACCCAAGAATTACCAGCAGAACGCTGCTTTGTAACGTCATGATAAATGGCGTTCCCTTTACCCGTCAGTGGCTTTCATGCGGCGGCAGATTAGCGTATGTCTGTGCGTTTGTCGTTGTAATCAGCCGTCCCGGTTTAATTTGTTGTTTTTGCCAACTCTGTTTCATGTCTTTCAAAGTCTCTTCACATCCAGCACATCAAACATGAGCATTTTTCACCCACCTACCAATAATGCATATCACATTTAGGCAGCGAGCAAACGACGAACAAACAAAACAAAATAAACGGTTGGTAATCCTCCTGTAGTCTGCGGTAAATAAAAGAAAACCTGTGAAACATGTTGGAGCTTTCACAAACCAGCAGCAGCTCTGATAATTCCCTTCTGGCAACTGGTGGTTGAGTTTATATGAGGCCGTGATACGTAGCCTTACGACAAGCTAATGAAATAAGCCCCATTGGTATAAATGGATAAAGCAAATCCCATCTGGAGGGAGTGACGGGGATTCAGTGGAGGCATGACGGGCACATAACCAGACGGTGATGGATCAGAATGTTCTTCTGCTAAAGCACATGGTTTTTTGTTGATCTTACTGATCATTGCTCTAACATACAGTGCTTGGGTTGGCTGCTCTCCCGGCTTTATCAATAAGGGGATGTTCGTCTTTGCCAAACAAAATGGAGTTGGTTTCCATCTAGAGGCGACTAAGAGCCGACAATCAGAGAGCTTGTTGCTTAAAAGCCTCATAAAAGCTTTTTTTTTTCTGGATTCTTATTAATCCCTGCTTCATAGATGGAAGTTTTCCAGAATTCCTGAAAGCAGATCGGTGCTTCAGAGACATGCTGGAGTCATCGCCCAAATGTTAATGAACTGAAACTATGTGCTGCTGTCTTAGGATTTCCAGGTTGTTACCCAATGTTCTGACAACAATTATTTGGATGGATGGATGGAACGGGGGGCTGGAGTCTATCCAGGCTGACTCAGGGTGAAGGCAGGTTCACCTGGACAGGTAACCAGTCTATCACAGGGCTACACTTAGAGACAGACAACCAAGCACACTCACATTCACACCTACAGACAATTTACAATCACCAATTAACCTCAACATGTTTCTGGACTGTGGGAGGAAGCCGGAGAACCTGAAGAGAACCCACACTGCACAGGGAGAACATGGAGATTCCCTGACAAACATGGGTAACAAAACATAACAGCATCACGAGTCAATAAGGAATTCATTTTTCAAGAACTGTGGGTTGAAGTTCTTTTCATCACAGTCAATAGCAAAGTTCTACACTGGGAATGTGCTGGACCCAAAACCCAGACCATTAAACTCAGAAGTAATCCAATTACAATTAGGTGATGCAATCATCTGACATGTTAGTGATTTTGCACTGTCCTCCTCCTTTATGTTGTCTACTCTGGCTTTACATTGTTGTATATTTCATTGCTTTAACATGCAGCATTATATACTTCATAACAGAGTTATATCACACATAAGATGTTTCTCTCACAACCTCCAGACTGCAGCACACAACCAACTTATTGGATCTAAAAGCAGCTGCATGCGGATGTGAACTGCATCCTAACTGATCTGTTTCTCTGCTCGCACTGTCACAATTCTACTTCTGCAAAGAAACTCGGAACTAATTAAAATATGCTGACTTCATTTATTAGACCGCTTTATGAGAGCGAGATGTACAACATCTGGCAGACTTTGTCCTTGCACAGAACTTTGGGGACAAAATTTTGGGCAGCATATGGTTCCATGATTACAAAGTTTGTCTTAACAAGTTTCCCTTACCCCTCACTGTGATCAAAGTGGTGTGAGAGTGTGTGAATGTGTGTGTGTGTGTGTTAACCTGGAGAGAAAAGTCTGGCGACTCATTGGCTTGCTCCTCTAACCCTCAGAGTTGCTTGTTTGTGTGCAGATATGGACTCAGCCTTCCAGCGTGAGGTTCTCGAGGAGTGTTTCATTACCTGTAACAGTGGTGCAGGAAATCCATACACTCCAACACCATCAACAACCCCCCATTAAAAACAATGGTTTTTGAAAAGTTGAAAGTTGAAGATAGTTGGAAGACAGGTGATCAAAGGAACACCGCCATGCAAAGAGTCATGGCAAACAAGCAATTTGGAAATATATATATTTTTCCATCTGCAGAACATGTTGTAGATTTGCATACATATGAGTTTACCGCCCAACAACTTAAACATTTGTTTTTGCACAGTGACTGTGCACCAGTGTCATGGTTTAAAGTATGGGCAAGGGTTTATTGTAAATGTATTTAACAACAAGAACGTCTTATTACAATGTCTGGTGCTACAGACAGAGGTTTGGAACATACAAAACTGCATTATTCAGTGTGTTTGTATTTTGGACAGAATCATTTTAAAAACGCTGACAAGACAAACATCTGTGGCAAATATCATATAAAGCTGTGGTGACTCAGGCCTTGTCCACACGTAGCAGGTATCTCACAAAACGAAGATATTTTTCTACCATTCGTCCTGTCATCCACACGAAAACGCAGATTTACAGCATTAAAAATGCTTCATTCAAAAACCTCCGACCAAAGTGAAGATCTGTGAATCCTCCGTTTATGCGTCTGCATGTGGACATCAATAACCGGGTTTTAGGTTTCCAGACGTCACAAAATATGTTCTTTACATCACATACGCGACCTGTGTTTACATTCAAAAACAGTACAGACGCACTCAGAACTGTGTTGTCTCTGGTCCAGGTCCAGATACCGCTCCACGTACAAGAACACAGACGAAGGACGACGTTAAGGACGGTTATTTTCCGCCATCTTGCCATTCCAAGTCCAAGGCATGTTCTCTGTCAAGGACACCAACTGCCAGCTGGTGGGAGAACTTTGAGACGGAAATTGTGCTCCTGGAGGAATGACGTGACAATTTCTGTATGTCTTGGTCGTCGGAGTTATTACATCCTTAAAACATGTGCTTAAAAACACACTAATGCGGTTAGGTGTGGATGAATTTTTTTTCTAAAAACAAGGTGGTGTGTACGTGAGTTTTTTTTATGATGGAGGAGACAGGATATTCAGTTTTACAAAAACCCTGCTACATGTGGACGAGCTTGTTAGCAAACTGTTTCCCACTTAAGCTGAGTTTATTGTCGTATTGTCACAGTGACTCTTGAGTCTGTGCAGATTCAGTCTTTGCCACCAGCTGTGACAATAAACAAGTGTTCCCATCTTTACCCGTCACCTGACCTCCACTTGGACTCCTGCCTCTCTTTACTTTCAGCACATCCCACTGTTGGTCCTACAAAATACGTGTTGCATGCAGTGTGCACCCAGCTGAGGCCTTCTACTTCATCGTAGCATTGCATCTTTAGCTTTGACTTTCTCTGTCCTGGCTGTCTTTGGAGGTTGGTGTGAATGCCGTTTGAAACTTCTGACAAAATGCAACCTGAGTTAGCTTCACTGCAGCTACCTTTCTATGGTCAACACCTTCTGCCAACTACAAAAGACCAACTACATAGCTCAACATAGAATGACTGACAGGAACAAACCCAGCTGCATCTGTAGCAACATTGTCCAGGAATCAACCAAGTTTGAATCCCACCATTCAAGATCGGCAGCTGGTGGTGCTACAGTCACAGTATGCTAAATCCTCTTCATGAGTGACGGGTTCGTGCAAGAAACGAGGTGTCCAAGAATCTTCTGAGACTGGCTCCAGCAAGACTAACACACAAACACCGCCGTCTACGTAGCACCTGTCTGACTACAACGAGCTTGTTGCTAGAAATCTTGGCATCTTGTTCGACGGCAGCTCAGGCTTTGAGCAGCACATTACAAAAACACACAAACATGTTTTATCACCTAAAAAAAAAACAACAAAACAACATTGCCAGGATTTGTCCAATGACAAGCTGTAAAGATAAAGAAACTGTTTCACGTGCTTGTACCTCAGACTCATCCATCAGGTCCTTAACCACAGTTAATAGGTCTGAACAGCCCAGTTTTAACCTCTTTACGCTGACTTCTATTGTAAAGAGAATCCAATTTAAGGTCATTTTAATTACCCACAAGACACGACACAGTCTGAGTCCTCAGTATATCTCAGATCTTTTTTTTCTCCCCTCATGCAACCCTGCTTTGAGATCCCTGGACAGAGGTTTTGCACTCGGCTGGAGACTAAAGGGGACAGAGCTTTTGAAATAACAGCCCTGAGACTCTGGAAATATCCTGACTCAGGCTGAGTCAGTGGCTTCTTTTATATATAAAGACTCTTTTTTTGCAGTTGTAGTTGTCATTCTGTTCATAGGTTTTGTCACTGGTATTATTTATTCTGGCTTTAACACTCTTTAGATGTGCTTTATAATCAACGTTTCTATGGTCTTCACTTGCTTTGTGAAACAGTTTATAGCTTTCTTTCGATTGATATTTAAATCACCATATTGACTGGTTAGGGCTGAAGATATTGGTACAAGATCAGACCCACTTTTACATTTCAATATTCTGTATTTTTTTTTACTGCATTTCTCTTGGCTTCACAGGTTTTACCAGCGTTTCTTCAAGCATCTGACATTTACATGTCTGGGCTATGTAAATTTAAAACATCTGAGGGTTTCAAAATGTGCAAGTAAAAGTAGAAAAGTGGAGTAAAGAGGAAGCTTTATTTTGATAAAAACTGCAGTATGAGCCTGTGTGGGTACATTTTTTTATTTTTCACAAATTTGGGTGTATCTCTGTAGGGGATAAACATTGCTATTTTCATATATTGTTTTTAAAGAATAAATCATTTCAGTTCAGGAAGTGACCAAAGTCTGATTAAAAAGGAAAAAAAAAAAATACAGACACAAGCAATGCCATGAGCACATCCAAATGTAGTGTAAATTTTAACCCAATTTCCAGGAAACAGGCACAGGCAAGATGCAAATGACTGCTTCCATCTACTACCATTATGCAAATCTGAAGAAGTGATTGTCGGGATAAACAGTCGGTGCCTTTTAAACCACGGCGGAAACAGGGGGTGAAACGACATGAAGCGTGTCACTCACGCTTCAAATGGTGGAACAATGTAGAGAACGCTATAGAAATATGGCTTCTTTTTTATTTACAGCAGTCTAATCGCTCCGTAGAATCGTGATTTGTCTCTGTATTTGTCAGATCTTTTTAATTTTATTTTGTCACAATTTGTAGAAAACTCTGTATTGACAAGAACAAAGTTTTCTGGCGTTTTTTTACTTTTTTATGTACAAGCTAGTCACTATTTTGATATTTCTACAAGTGAGAACATCACCTTCAAAGTGACCAGGATGGATATTTGCATTACATTTGGGTTGTTTTGTGGTGAGGAATGAGGTTTTTAAAACTTAAAAACACCTTCACCTTTTGGGGAAGCCTAAGCTCAGTTTCCCTGAACAGCACCCTACTGAATGAATCTTCTACAGCAACAAAGGATGCTAAGATGATGTGTGGAGCTACAAATGGCTCCAACACGAGCATGTTCCTGCCCTCTGAATAGGACCAATGTAATTTCATTAGGTTTAGTGTTATGGATGGATTCAAAAGACTGTTTATTGTCTTGCACCAAAGCCAGATCTCGGCTCATCTGCTCGTCAGCTGGATCTGCTGCATCTGTGGAGGAGATCTCAGCTGTGGGCTGTTGGAATTAGCCTGGCAGTTAGACTATATAAAGGTAGGTGAGTGTGGGCCCAGAGGAAGCACCATCAGTCAGAGCTGATGCCTGATTGTGTATATATGAATTTAGGCACCGTGGTTGGAAAAATCTTAAGAAAAATCCTCTTTTAGTTGATGTTAAATTTGAGTCCCTGGCTTCTCATCTGTCCAGCACATTTTAATTTTCTGGCCAGGTTAATGTTTTGTCCTCACATGCCTGGTAATGCTGCCTGCACCTCTTCCTCCAATTAACAAGTCTAAGGTCCATGTCACTCCCCAAACATTTGCTCGTAACCTGCTCAAACAGAAATGTAATCATGCAGGTGTCAACAGCTTAAAGGGTCGACTGTGTGTACACAAGTGTTGTATATTTACAATTAGGAACTGTTGCAAAAACCAAGCAGACTTGAAAACTAGAAGATACTGACAAGACAAAGAAGTGCTACCAAAGAACCTTGATAGTTTGTGTTTTTCTTCAAAAAGAGGAAGTTTTGTCCTAAAGCTTGCTGCTGTATTTACACTTTAATAAAAAGGTGCTTCATGGGGCTGTGATCGTGACTACAAACAGAATTAAACTCTGTGACGGAGGTCTACGAAAGGCCACATGTCACTTCTCATTTCCCTCTGTTGTCACAGCTTTTGCCACCTAGAACCTCTGCCTCTAGAGGGCTCTGTCACAAGTCAGCTTGGATATGGGTCTTAAAAAGTTATTTGCAGAAATGGTGTCTCATAATTTGGGTGTTCCTTCTCAGTAGATTCATCAGCATTAGGTTTCATGCTGCATAGAGGAATTTTAATCAGAAATAACTGATTCTAGTTTTATTCTTTTGTGTGTTGGTGACGGCAAAGACTAACCACAGAGCAAAGGGCAGCAGACTGGGCAAAAAAATAAGAAGGTGCAAAGAAATGTCTGTAGAGAGGAAATGAAACCGTTAAGGGGAAGTCAGAGGTTGTTGGATCGCGGCAAAGTGACGATAGGTGGCTTCCAAAGTCCTCTCCATGTGAGAGAGGAAGTCAGAGGAAGGAGACAATGAAAGAGGTGAGAACAGGTTGCTGGGTTTCCTACCAGATGGCAGAAGGCTGAGGAGGAGCAGAGGTGACAACAACCTGCTCTCATATGTGGACCGTAGATGGTTTGATGGTCTGTCGGCATAAACGTGGCACAAGTAAAAACTTCTAGAGTCACAGGATGAACACAGTATGGTATCTGGAGTATGTTTTATGGTGCAATGCAATTTTTGTTCGTTTGCTGAAAAGAAGAAACACTTTCTTATAGCAAAAACAGACCAAAGGTGCAAAAAAAAGATGGGAAAGATTGGACAACAGGGGTGCAGGAAAGGCACCCTCAAAGAGAAATGAGTGTCAAAAGGAATTAAAGTTTAAGGAAGAACCAGGGAGTTGGTGGTAGTTCTGTTTTTTCCTGCTCAAATCTGGAATCAGAAAAGTAAAAAAGGTGAACATTGGAGAAGGAAAAATAACAACTCTGTACAGGAGGAAAGAAAGGAGGTGATGAGAGCAAACCAGAAATGGTGACACTTCATAATTTGGTGGAGAGAAAAGCAGCGAGTACAGTCAAATACACACTAGGTCTGACGGGGAATGTTGCAGGTTTGCAACCCGTAATTGCTGTGCCGTGTGCAGGTCTCCAATCAGAGCCTTTTTGAAACTGTCTGCAACAAACTGAACGTGGCCTACTTACAATGAACAAAGTCTGGTCTGCCCACATGTGAAGGTGAAAGGGCTTCCAAATGGCAACAGTCTGGGGCAGGTTGAAGAGCCTGCCGTCATACGGGGCGGTGACAGATCGTACAAATTGGAACAATGCCGCATACTTCTGGTGGCGCTCAGAAAAAGTGCTTGGAAAGAGATTGCAAGAGAAGTTCAAATTTGAACTTTTCACCTCAACATGAGTGACTGATCCCTGTGTGAAGGAAACACACCTGTTAGTGTTTGTTTCAGAAAGTTGTTGGATCACCTAGTTGGGTCAAGAAATCCACCATAAGAGTCGGCTACAGTCGGCTATCACTTATTCTCTACAGAGTAAAAGGTCATCACTACAGAAATGTTATCCATAACAACACATTTGAAAATAGAATTCTCTGCACATGC
Organism: Stegastes partitus; assembly: GCF_000690725.1. Taxonomy (NCBI): domain Eukaryota; kingdom Metazoa; phylum Chordata; class Actinopteri; family Pomacentridae; genus Stegastes; species Stegastes partitus. The sequence continues at coordinate 89,651 of NW_007578323.1, forward strand.
TAAACAATTCAGATATTCTTAAATAGTACTGTTTTACATGTTGTGGCCTGAGTGGTCATGGCTTACCCTACGGGCCATACGTTCATCCACCAAGTCCAGAAGATCAACTGTGTATTAGATCGCCACAAATCCAATAAGTTGTGCCTGAGAACCAAAAAGTCCCATTAATGCCAAACGACCAAACTAAACCATTTGAAAGCTGGGACCCTGACCCTGGTCAAGTTTGCAACTTGACCAGGTGACATCCACCCAACTGGCACTGATTCCACAAGCAGATGTTTATTGATAAGCTATCGGAATAATAAAGTGTATCGTACTACATTTCGCAATAGCACCTTGTTCAACACGTGCAGGAAGAAATGGTTTATCTCTGAAGAACCAAGCAGTCGTCACTTTAACCCAGAGGCAACAGATCTGTTCTCATCTTACTTTTCCATCTCTGTCAGGACCTGGAACATTTGTTCAAATGTCAGACTTGCTTTATTTTGTTTTTTTTTTTTTTGCTTTTGTCTCGCACAAACTAACTTTCCTTTGTGGACTCAATCCCTCTGATTGGCTCTAAATCCTGGGATCCACAGTTTGTTTTGTGAACGTCCACGTTAAAATTAAAACCACCTGCTCTGATCCCAACGCTGCCCTCCTGGCTGGGCTGCTTCTGGAGCCTTTCTTCACTGATGGGGCAGATAATGGCGGCGGCAGCAGGATAAACTCAGAGTTGTACACAGTGATTTCATCTGGCTCTGTACAAAGCCAGTTCTTTCAATCTCATTCGCGAGACCTTCATTGTGCAGCAGCAGAACAACCAACACACCGCCCATCAAGCAGAGCTTTATCAGAGACAACCTGGAAGGTGGATCACCAGATTTAAACCTTATTGAGCATTTTTAGCTGCTGAAAAGACAGCAGAAGACAAAGCCTCAATAACAAACAGAAGTAGGTTCAAGGTCTGGAAAACCACCTTCAGAGAGCCTTTAGTTGTGTCGGTACGCTTGATGTCGAGCACCGTGCAACTGAAATTTAATGCCATCAGTTTTATGTAACTTGACCTTCGACTGTTAAATTATTTTCACGTCTGAACAAACGATGACTCAGCACCAAAAATGGCTCTTTTTATAAAATGACAAGATGGCTAAAAGACAGTCTCTGCGTTTGTGCCATTGTCCTTGTGATCTTGAATTCAAACGCCTGAAGAATAGCAAAAATGCCGCAATTCACATTCATCTTTTGAGCACAAGCTTGGAAGTCGAACCAATAATAGAAGTCGTATAAAAGGACAGTTCGTCTTTAGAACTGCACCGAAACGAGGCTCTTTTCTTCTTCTCCAGGTAGACGAGCAAATGACCTCGAAGGGCCGCGGGGCAGATCAGAGGAAAAGATGTTGGGATGATGTAAACAACAGACCGGAGTGTTAAAGAGGACGAGACGGGAGGAGAGTGGATAGCCGGCTGCTGTCCTTCTCCCTCGCAGCAGATGACAGAGGACACAGTCGGAGCAGACAGGTTCACAACACCCGGCAGCCGAACATCTGGCGCGATGCATCGGCAAGGGGGGAGGAAAGAGGTGAATCATGCGGCCGTCGTCTTCGCCACTCTGACTCCACTCGTCTTGCCCTGCCTTCTCCAGCAGGAAATTCCCCTTGTCCTCCTTTGTTTGCTCCCTTGTCTTCTCATTTGTAGCCTCTCGTCTCCGCTGAGCCGTCTTTATCTCCCCATCCCTCCTCTAAGTCGCCGTAATGTGTCTTCTCGCCTCCATCTGCACCTCCGTCCCTCCCTCATCCACCTTTCGCCACGTTGTTCATCCCGTTTTGTCCCTTATTTTTTACGACCGTGCATAGGTGTGTGTGTGTGTCGTCTGTGATTAAAGGAGGTGTCATTCTTGTCACAGTATGCCACCACTGCCTGCTGTCACCTGTCTGCCTCTAATGGATGATGTCAGGATGTGGGTGTGCGTTTGCGAGCGTGCACGTGTGTTTGTGTGATTTGGAGGGGAAGGAAAAAAAAGAGTGACTTATTTGTGCCATGTGTGCTTGTATTTGTGTGTGTGATAATGTAATGAGAGTAGCAGAGGGCATGTGACAAAGTCAGTGACCTGTGCTGTGTACAAAACACCAATTTATTCGACGGCACACTCGGCGGAATAAACGATTCCTGAAAACCCGTTAACTCCCATCGATAATCTGAGTTGGGGCCCTGCAAGCTTGACGGGGGGAAAAAAAAGGAAACTACCTCGAAAGAGTAAATGACCAAACAACGAGGAAGAAAAGTGGAAGGAAAGCAAAAAAAACAAAAACAAGATAAATATGCAAAGTAGAACTTTCTACAATGTTACCTGCAAAAAGAAAAAAGGGGAAAAAGATATGAGAAGCATTAAAAGGCCCAGTGAAAAATCCCTCAGCATCTCACTCAGACCAAAGAGATGTAGACTGCTTTCAAATTCAAAGGAGTGCAGCTGCCAAAAAATAGGGAAAAAGGAGGGAATGACAATGATCCGGCATAATCAAAGACATGCACTCCAATCAGACCTCAAACATATTTCTCCTACTTCATCCCCGTCTTTTTTTCCTCCCTCCTCCTATCTGCGTTTATTCTATTGCGATCCCTGAGCCTGCATGTTTTATCAAACCCAGAGCTATTCATCATATTCCAATTATGCATTAGCCACGTGCTTCATGACTGCGACTTATTGTTTTCATCTTATTCATGGTGGCGACATCTGTCTCTGAAAACCTGTTATCTAGAATTCACAATCAGACAGGTCCACAATACGACTCCAGTGCTCCTGTGAAGCTTCGTGCATTATCATTTCACAGCAATCGGAAATATGAATTTAGTCTGTCATTATATTATATTATGTTTTTAACTATGGCAGGGGCTCATCTGAATTCTTTTAAAACTACAGTGAAAACTTTTGATTACTCATGTTTTGTGACTTTAAATATTGACTTTATTCCAGTCGTACCAGCCTCCCCAGTCGCAAGGTCGCCGTGTGTTCACGGAGGCTCTCATTAAAGTGCAACGTGATAAATTTAATCCAACTAAATTCACACAAAAAACAGCCTTGTAGCACCTTGTAGTGGGGAGAAAAAATAATTTAATAACTTAAACATATCTGAAACACACCACTATAATGTACCATTCCTCTGGTTTTGGACTGTTTTTAATGGTTTTGGTTCACACACAACATACAGTGAGGGAGGTGATGTATAATCCATTTTTATATGAAAAAGAAATGCAGAAATTGTTTTTTGTTAACTGTAAACTGTTGATATTTTTAAGTTTACATTCTGCTTCATTTAGACAGGGAATATAAAGTAATACTGATTAAAGCCCTTCATCTAAAGTAAGATCACTACATCTACCACTATCAAACTGACTTTAGCTTCATCTAAAGCTACAGATGAAAGATTCATCTACAACGTGCCTCACTGTTCGAACGGTTCTTACTGTTCACTCACTTACATCTCATTTTTGTTTCCATCCATCCATTATCTATACACCGCTTAATCCTCACTAGGGTCATGGGGGGCTGGAGTCTATCCCAGCTGACTCAGGGTGAAGGCAGGTTCACCTGGACAGGTAACCAGTCTATCACAGGGCTACACTTAGAGACAGACAACCAAGCACACTCACATTCACACCTACGGACAATTTACAATCACCAATTAACCTCAACATGTTTTTGGACTGTGGGAGGAAGCCGGAGAACCCGGAGAGAACCCACGCTGCACGGGGAGAACATGGAGACTCCACGCAGAAAGATCCCGGGTGTCCTCACCGTGATGCGAACCGGCGACCTTCTTGCTGCGAGGCGACGGTGCTAACCACTGCTCCACCATGCAGCCTCTGTGAAGCTGTTCAAAAAAGAATCTTACTTGACTTGATCATGGGGTAATCTAAATTTCATTTAGCACCATCACTGGGTCACATACTCTGATTTGACAAATGATCTGCAAACCTGACACTTCCATTGGCCTTTGCTGATTTATAAATGCTAAACTAGATGATTACAGTAACTTCTCTCAGTATCAGCAAGTTAGTGTCAGAATAGCTGTGAAAAGTGCAGCATCAATGAAAGTCTTCACTGTAGTTTCACACTAACACACAAATGAAGGCTACATATGATGTTTTAAAACAGTTTTGTTCTGAGGCGGTGTTTCCCGTGCGCTCCAGTCACCAGAATCCTCCTGCATTTGCATGTTAAATGAACATCCTACTCGCAGCCCGGCTAACCTCTGCCGTCACTGATTAGAATCCTAACACCTGCCTGGAGTAACGATTACTTCTGACAAACCGTGTTATGCTGTTTCCAAACATTTCAGAAATCTTTTGATCATATCCTTCATTTCGCACTAATCACAAACCTTTTGTGCGGAAATTCTTTTCATCATGGAACATCTGTCACTGCGGCCCGGGCCTTAATCCCACTAGACTCTGAGAGGCCGACCCAAACCCATTTGGAGAGAAACCTTTTCATCACGTTGAGTCACATTGCAAACACGAGTGTTAAGAGCTTTAATGACAGGCATCAAATGATGAAATAGACAAAAATAAAGCTTAACAACCGCGGTTTAATGTATTCCCATCGCCTCTTGACAGTGGAGCATCTCTGACAATTCGCCGTCTGTGTTTCCGCGGCGCGCTCGCTCTCTCTCTGTGCTTCTGATGGCCGAGCTGCTGCGTCGACCTTCATTAACCTCACATTTTGATCACAGCCTCTTTCTACTTTTTACATGAACACTTATGTAATCATGTCAGTGTGTGTGTGTGTTTGTGCACGTGTTCACATATGCAGTTCACTTTTGGTTATTTCAGAAGTCAATGCATGACTGTTTTCCTTTTAAAGTTTTGATCTCGGCAAACTCTAAAACAATCCCTTTAACCTCATGTTATTAGTTCTGGTTTTCCTAAAAAGTCCGAGCTATATTCCTTGGTGGCTTTCTTTGGTTCCTTCAAGTACGATATCTGAACAGATGTTTGATGTATTAAATCAAAAAACTCAAACCCTGGCATCAAAACACCCAACAGCATTCTCACTGTAGGTGTCAATGGTTTGAGTCCACTTGGACCGAGTTTCTTACTGGTTTGCACTGACTGTTCTGACTTCTCACCTTCATCCTACAATGGAGCATTTCTACCCTGATGGTCTCTTCCAGGGTAATGATGCTCCCACCCACAGGGCACGAGAGCTCACTGAATGGTTTGATGGAAATGATGTGAATCGTACGCTGTGACCTTCCCAGTCACCAGATTTCCCCCCTGTTGAACTCTTATGGGAGAATGATGTTCCATCTCTCCAGGAGGGCTTCATAGACTTAGGACAGGTTCATATAATGGCATCTGTCTGGATACAACAATTCTTCCTTTCCTTTGTTTGGCTTTATTAGGCCTTTGCTTTAACTGCATACACTAATCAAATTGTAAAAGCCTGAAACAGTACAACTGAAAGATGAAACAAGAAATGCAATATACAAGAAGCAAACCCAATAATAAACACCAACCCAACAAGATGATGCTGAACTTTTCCACCTCTCTAAAATCTCACCATCAGACGCACTCATGGGTTATCTGTGGTGGACTCTTGCCACCACAACAAAGTTGTTTTTGTGAGCTTGTATTTGTTGCAAAGCAGCTCGGTGGTTAGCACCGTTGCCTCGCAGCTAGAATGTTGCTGGGTTGCGTCCCAGTGAGGACATGCGTGGAGTCTCCATGTTCTCCCCGTGCAGCGTGGGTTCTCTCCGGGTTCTCCGGCTTCCTCCCACAGTCCAGAAACATGCTGAGGTTAATTGGTGATTGTAAATTGTTTGTAGGTGTGAATGTGAGTGTGCTTGGTTGTCTGTCTCTAAGTGTAGCCCTGTGATAGACTGGTTACCTGTCCAGGTGAACCTGCCTTCACCCTGAGTCAGCTGGGATAGACTCCAGCCCCCCATGACCCTGGTGAGGATTAAGGTGTAGAGATGATGGATGGATGGATTCATCTCAGTTGAAATTACATCTGCAGCAGCTACTCGACGTCATCTCCCTTAATTCTGCAATAAACACAACCACTGAGGTTTTTACTGGTCCACCCAATTTACTGATAGTTGATCAGCCACGAGTAAGTTCTAACTTTTTCTGCAAAGAGTCTTTCAGCTTTGTCCCTTTGAAGTTTTTCAGCACTTTCGGGAACACAAAGGGACAGAGGGTGAACTGATTATATTCCTCACGGTGATTGAACCTGTGAGGGCAGACTGACTGATGTTCATTGTGCACCTTAAAGTCCTCAGATACTGATGTATTACTGATGGATGATCCTCTACAGAGGAGAACATCAACAACCGCTGCGTTGCCTAGCAACATCGCAGGATGTGTGTGCTACACGGAGCTTAAAAAATGTGAAGCTCATTTTTTAATTTGAGCGTTTGAGGGCTGCAGCCGTTGTGGAGTTTAGATCGTCTGTACATGTGTCTGCTTTGATAACTCTTAATTTCACTGTTAACACCCTCAGACACAGCTCAATACTGCTGCTGTGTCGCTTTTTATTCATTGTGTCAGTTTTATTTGAGTTTTTATCTGGTTAATTCTAACTGGATCATTCTGATAAAAGCAGACGTATAGTTGGAGTTCTCTGTCAGAATCAAATACAGTTTTTAGTATTGGCATTCTTTTTCTTCAATTTCATATTTCTATCATGGAACACATGACATGATCATCACCACCTAACGCTTTTCTCTTACTCAATTTTACCTCTTAAGTTCTTCAACATGCAATTTGAGGAAAAAAGAGAAACTTTTCACTGATCAAGTAATCAGAAATATGCATTTATGTTTGGAACTGCTGATACATTTTGTAAGGAGCATACATTTGATGTTTTTTGCATCACATACCAGATCAAAATTTGCAAAAGTTTAATGTAAGACCTGAAAATAGACAAAAAATTAATGTTGGCTTGCAAACAAAATAAAGTAAAACTGGCAATTATCTGCCAAATGGTACCACTGTAGCCCAAAGCTGAAACTAGTCCAGAATCACCACAACTGCAACACCAAGGGCAGATGCCAGATCCTCCAGTTAACCAAAATCCCAAAAGGAAAAGTCAACTTCAACACCTTCCCTGTTGGCACAATGCAGCTAACGTTAGCCCCTGTACGCCCTGGTCTGCGTTTCCAGCTCGTGTTTGGAAACATGCACAGGTGCCTTGGATTGAACCAGAGTGAGAGTGGAAAGGCAACACCCCACATTTCTTATCTGGAACATCATCAACATCTAATCTAAACAGAAGATAAATAAAACCTAATTCTAAAACTCTGCGCTTAAGATACAGCTGAGTATACATGCCTTGAATTATCATTTTTTTACATCAAGTTGATGGTACACAGCCATAAACCAAAGTATTAAAGCTGGCAGGAAGTGAAAAATCCAGAGATGACTAATGAACATGAGTATAGCTGTAACGCTTTGCCAAAAAGCAGAATATTCACAACCTGAAAACAACAACCTCATAGGCCCAGATGCCAATCTGAACAGTCAGACACGTGGACTTTCCAGCATGTTCCCTCTAATTGCACGAGGGCTTAGGGTGTTCTCCGTCAAATCATCATGACGGCTCTGATGTGGACCTTTCAACACTATTAAACGCCTTTTCTGTAAGTCTCCCCATCTGTATGCTTTCCCCAGCAAAGTGCCCAACGTTTCTAGCGAACTTCATTACGTATAAACACGGTTGTCTTGCCAACGTTGGAAAAACCTTCACTGTGGGGGGTTTATCTGTGAGTGACAGCATCTGGCTACTGCTGTAATTATTTATTCCACAAGTGTGTGGAGTTCAAACATGGGGTTTACAGACGGTTATGGCTTTTTCCTGACTTTTCTGAGAAAACGGTCACAAACAGGGAGTAATCAGCTGAGCAGTTAATTAAACTGAATGAAACACAAGTCAATTTGCTTTTTTCTTTTTAATGGCGATGCATTAGTTAAACACGTTCCTCCTCTTTTACCATTTCGGCGGTCATGAACTCGCACTCAGCGCTACATCTATGACGTCAGTTAAGTCTAAGTATAGCACTCAGAATATAGGGTGGAGACTCATGAAATGAAAAGCAAGATATTTAAAGTTATTACTCGTCATCCTCTGGGTGGGACAGGACTGACTGTGAGGCATAGCAGGGCATCTTAATAGCGTATACAGGATTTGACAGTATTTTCCTCTTCCTTAACCTTTGCACCCTTTTGCTGGTGGAAAGGTTTAATGTGTAGGGATGGAAATGCTTTCATAGCAGCCACACTATTGCATTAATAGTACTTGCAATAGAGATGAATGCAGAGTGTTATTTAGTCGAGCTCTTTGAGGGCCATCAAAAAATGCTGTCCACGTTAATTAATTTTATTCTGCTAACGGCCTCGGCGAGTTGAGATTCGGCGCCGCGGCAACAGGTGCACTCAGCAGCCTGTGCAATAAACTACACCTCCAACACATCAAGGTAAACAACACCATTTATCACTCCGTTCCACTGCAGAAACATCTCAAGTCCTGACTGCAGCTGAGCCATAGCGTGGGTATCCCATCTGTAGAGCTACTCGTTACTGTATGTGATGATACAGAACATTGGCCGGTTGGACCAACCTGCCAAACATACATGCAGTTACAGAATTCCCTTTGATTAAATATGTTTACACCATCCAGCCACAACATTAAAACCACCTATCTCATCCTGTGTAGGTCCCGTTGGGTTTAATCGAGGACACCACGGACCTGAAGGTATCGTGTGGTATCAGGCACCAATAAGCTAGGAGAAGTCCTGAAGTGGGGCCTCCATGGATCTGACCAGTTTTTCCAGCACAATTTAAAGGCCAAGTCAACATCTTCAATCTCAAACTACTGTCATCGGGGAATATGGTTACCATGAAGGGGTACAACAAGGTTGAGGTGCTGTATGCAAAAGGAACATCAACATGAATGCCAGGAACCAAGGTTTCCCAACAGAACATGGTTGACAACTGCATCTCACAGTCCAGGCAAGACTTTCCCCCCAGTCCACCTTCTTCTCTTGCTCTATGGTCCAACTCTGTCCATTGTAGGCATTTCTGGAGGTGGTGATAGGTCAGGATGGGCACTTTTGTGGATACACAGCCTCATATTCAGGATGCTGCGGTTCACTGTGTTTTGACTTCTTTTTAATTAAACCCAACATTAAGGTTTTTAGTAATTTGTGCAACAGCAGACCTTCTGTGGGATTGGACCACACAGGTCAGCCGTCACTCTCCATGTGCATCAGGGAGCCAGTTCACTGGTTCCTTGGAACCACTTTTGGTTGGTGCTAACCACTGAGCACCCAACAACACCTGCTGCTTTAGGGCTTTAAGAGCGTCTCCTAATTGACGACTGAGTCACAGTCAGCCCGTTTTCCTCCTTCCAACACATCAACTTCAGGAGCTGAGTGTTCATTTGCGGCCTAAAACGTCGCTCCTCCTGACAGGTGCCACTGTAACAAGATAATCCGTGTTATTCGCCTCACCTGTAAGTGGTTTACTGCTGAAACACAATCAGTAAGACCACATGCACCACATACCCCCAGGCCCTGGTATAAATCTCCAGGGTGGAGGTGCCAAAAAAAGCTCGTCGGCGAGGGCCACTGAGGGGCAGTGCAGCTCTAAATGAACAGATTTCCTCCCTCTCTCCTGGGATTCCTCCTCCTGTCCTCACTTTTCTTCTTCTTCTCTGTATTAAAACACTGTTGCTTTTATTTACTCTGACATGAAACCACAAGAAATGATCAACCGGACATCCTCATCACAACATATCTGTTTTCAGTCAGTCATTTATGCAAATGTGAGTTTTTTTAAAATTCAGTTTGAGATGTGATCTGGACCAATCTGGGCTTATTATCCTTGTTAGCCTGCTAATGTTGCTGGTCTTCTCTCTTTTCTGTTTATCCAGGTTGGCAACAACTGTGCAGTTAAATACATACATATGTGTCGGATTGGACTCAGGGATGCTCCATATTCACGCATGGCTTTTAATCAGGTTCACAAAAATGAACTTTTTAGTTGCTAACAGCAAAGCGGCACTGGGAAAGGGGATCCTTCAGTAAGTTGGTAATTATTTTTTAGATGACTCTACTTCACAATCTGTTACTCATGCTGAGCTACGACCCTTTTAACAAGAGAAATTAAATATAAACAGTAGGAAACACTTCAAAACATATAATACACATTGACGAGAACCAACAAGTGACACAAAAACCATGAATCCTTGAATTTATTTTACATTTATTCTGCAATATTTGCCATTTGTGTGCAAACAGGCACATTGGACTTCTTGTGCAGGGCTCTCTTGGAAGTGAGTCTCCAATAGCAATAGAAGATAAAATGGCAAAAATATAATGAATACATCTGAACTTCGCTCTGCTTTCCATTTACTAATATGCAGGTGTACAGCTGATAATTTTTCCTGCAGCCAGCCAGATATTATTTATTTTTCTTTTTGTTGAGCTGTCCTTTTATGCGTTGCCTCATCATGGGTACCTGTGAGGCTGCTAACTCCACAGCTCCAGATAAATCAACTGGTGCATAATTACCGAGGTTGAACCGTCTCCATTTTTTGAAAATGTTACTTTTAACCGAAGTTAAAATAATGACATTATCAATCTGTCTGTTTGCTTTCCCTGATAAATGTGAGGAGAGCATTAATTAAAATAAACAAAACACTCTGCTTTATTACTCTAAACAGGAACGGTGACATTAAGTTACTTTACAACCCAATTACAGCCGTCTCTCCTGTTTCCTGCTGCAGATTCTCTCTCTCCGCTGACTTTTTATTTCTTTCCTGTGATGCATAAACAACGAGTCTTAGAGCCTGTTATACAGTTGCCTTTGGTGGGGGAATCATCTGATTGCATATATTTCCTTCTTCTTCTGCCCTTAATTGGATTTCTTCCTCTCGTTTTAGATTGCCATGTCTTTCATCTCCCCCCCTCCCTTCTTCCTCCTCCTCCTCCTCCTCTTCAATTTTTTTCCATCCGTCTGCGGATCAGAGGAGCAACGGAGGAAGGGAAGAGGAAGAGAATAGAGTTCAGGCCAGCGGTTGGACTCTCAAAGACTGTCTCTGGGGGGGCATCGCATTAGTAGGTGCATGCGAAGGAACCGGCTAATTAACTCACCGGTGCATTGAGGCTGGAGCAGCATGTAAACATGTTATGGCATCATGGCACGCATGTTTACGCCTCGGAAATACCTGCATCTGTTACCTGCAGTCTCCGAAATAAAACTTACGTGCAGGGGAACGTCCAACAGCGGCGTCCCTGCAGGGCTCAGTTCATCAGAGGAGGCGGTGATTAAGGCATCAGTTTCGTCAGTCAGGAATGACGGCAGCAGGGATTTGCTTCCTGCCAATCAGGGCGTGTGCGGATGATTGATATGACAGGTGTAACCGCAGCAGCGCCCATTGTTTGTGAGATGAAAGCAAAACCGGCAATCCAGAATGCATTTTGATTGTCGAAGGGAAACTGACAGACGAGTGATGCTACGATGATGAAGAAGCCGAGAAACCCTTGCAACACGATGCATAATGCAGCGCGCGCAGACAAACACCAGAGCAGTTATATGGACCGATCGCTGAGGTTTTAAAGGATCTGCGTTCATCTCAGCCAGGTGTAATTCCACGTTATCGTTGCTCTACGGCGTATCCCAACTTTGCACCGTTCACCTCTGTTGTAGAAATTCAGGCAAACGAACAGAAAAGTGTAGAAAACAGCGTTCATTGGGGCAAGAAGCTCACGCTCCCGGCAGCTTTCCACAACTTCTACATGAATATTTTAAACTATTGTTTCCTGGTCTTCACTTAAAATAAACGCAGAAGTTCGCTGCAAACTGCAATTTTGATAATTGCATTAGGGAGCTCTATGTGGGAGATGCACAGCTTTGATAAACACTCCCATCATGACGAAGACAATGGTGTTTCAGCTTCGCAATATTAACTTTAAGAAAAGATTAATAACGGCCAGCTCTCTATATGATAAAATGAAACTAGTGCACAGCTTTCCACATCTTCACACACAAACAGTCATGTTTAGATGAATATCCTGAATAGCTGAACTAACAAGTAGCCCCAAGATGGAGATCTGTTATACAATAACCAAAAAGCTGAATCAGTCAGACTAGAAAATGGTTTTAAACTGATTCACGGAAAAATCAGACTTTTGGAAAGCTGTAAGGAGCTTGTTACTGATATAAACTATCTGGTGTGGCTCTTAAATTCCCTGAATATTTGCAACAAGTCAGCTTTTACTGTAAAATACCAACTTTAAAATTGATTTAATACCCTTTAACTTCCCACACAAAGGTGACTGTTCTCATACAAACTTGATTTTCATTTCAACATCTTGATATTTCGTTGCTCTTTATTGCCTCACCATGACTGACAGAGTGAATGGCTGTTTGACTAAGTATTCTACAGAAACTGTGGAGAAAAAAGTTTTATTTTTATTGTGTAGAGCACCTTTATGTGGTCAACAACAGTGTGAATTTAAGAAATACTGCAATAGCAATAAATGTGTTATTCACAGGAAGAAAAAACTATATAGAAGTTTGTGAATTTGCTGGAATATGGAAATGCTGAGTATAAATTATGCCCAGTGTAATTCGGCCTGAAGCGTTAATCCATTATCGGCCCATTTTTTAATGTTCTATACTACTGCATGGTGGCACGATGAATAAGTCACACAGCTTGCCAGCTACTTGATGGTATTCATGAAAAATAATGACATGTATAGATAGACAGACATATAGCCACACAAACGGCAAAAAGAGTGAATGAGATTTGGTGTTATACAACGTAAGTCAACTCAGAACATACCAGGAGACTCTCAGAGAGACGACATTCCTGTAAGTCTCTCGTATCCCCAGAATGTGTCAATTCAGTTCCATTTTGCAGTTTAAAATGCTCCACTGATGGTATATTTTACAATAACTTTAAAGCTACATTCACTGAATCAGCCCATTTATATAGCTGAAACTGCATTTCTCTCAAACCCTCATTTTAAAAAAATCTAAAAAGAACCAGTTGAAAAATATACATACAAAAAATATGTAGGCCAAGCATATAATAGTCTAAAAAAATATACAATCTAAACATGTAATAGGCTAAAAATACAAGCCGTACCACACAGTGATGCAGCTGGAGAGGATGCTCTTCATGGTTCCTCTGTAGAAGGTGGACATGATGGGGGGGCCGGGGATGTGGCTCTTCTCAGCTTGCACAGGAAGTAGAGACGCTGTTGAGCTTTCTTGACCACTGATCCAGTGTTTCTGGTCCAGGAGAGATCCTCTGAGATGTGCGCACCCGGGAACTTGGTGCTGCTCACCCTCTCCGCAGATGGTTTAGAGGAGCATGCTGGGTGTGCTCAATCTCCTTTGTCTTCTCCACATTCAGAAGACTGTTGGCACTGCACCATCCTGCCAGGCTGTTCACCTCACTCCTGTAGTTTGTCTCGTCTCTGTTGCTGATGAGACCCACCACAGTTGTGTTGTCTTCAAACTTGATGAAGAGATTGGAGCTGTGTGTCGGCATACAGTCAGAGGTCAGCAGGGTGAAGAGTAGGGGGCTCAGCATGCATCCTTGGGGTGCCCCCGTGTTCACAATGATGGTGCTGGATGTCTTGCTGCCGACCCGCACTGCCTGTGGTCACCCTGTCAGGACGTCCAGCGAGGTGTTGAACCCCAGCTGGTCCAGTTTGTGGATGAGCTGCTGGGGAATGATGGTGTTAGAATGCTGTTCATAGACTTCAGTTCAGCTTTTAACATATGAGTCTTGTTTGTCCCGAACAGAGCAACACAGTTGACTGCGTACCAGCCAACAACAGTTTCATCACGCAGCGGAGACTTTCTTGAGGGCAACATAAAAACCAAAACACATTGCAGTGTGTCTGAACCACGCCCATACGTTACCCAACCATCCAGCAGGAGCTGTAGCCGTCCTGGCACAAGCCTTTCTGCCTTCCCACTGGTAAACACCACAATCTAACAGCATGTACTGCGACCTGGACTTGAACCTGGATCTCTGCACTGATGGAATGTTGCTGCAGAAAGTTGAAGGGGTTACCTGTCAAGACCAACAACTATCACAGCTTTAGTCAAAGAGGTTCAGTAGCAGTGACTATACTGGCGGTTAGATGCCTGCAGGGGGCAGTGGTTTCATTTGTTCCTCTGTGATGCGCCGGGTGTCAAATATTACATCACTCAGTTTTTACATCACCTTCCTTTCATCTTACATAGCGGAGGAAGTCGGCTTCTTCTTCTTTTTTTTTTTTTAAATCTTTCTGCTAATTAATTGATGAATTCCCATCAGTCCTTGAAGGAAACTTGCAAATTGGATCCTGCCTTTGGTGAAGCTTCTGTGCAATATGTGAACTCACATGACTATTAGAGTGTAATTGTTGCAAATTACACAGAGGCGTCCTTCTGCCATACAACGGACGTGTAGGCAACGTCAGCGGCTTTGATCTTCGTTTTCCATCTTCTGGAAATTATACGTTCAGCGAGGCTTGAGCCAAATGCAATCATGTGGAGTGATTCAGAAATATGCAAAAGAGATATTTAAAGTCGTATATGCGCCACCTGGACACGCATGATATGTGGTTCAAGGTATGGACATGACCATGCTCCAGGCAAAGCTGTACAACCGAGAGCCGAGTTGGTAATGCGAGACCAGCTTGTACTTTCTCTGCACTTATGACACCGTTCAAACTGTACGTCCCCAGTTTAGTTTAAAATATAGGACCCAGAGCCAGACGACTACATCGGTACCATAAGACGACAAAAGTGTCATCATGTTTGCAGAGGTTTTGCATCAACTTGAATCTTTTTCTAGTGTTTGATGCTCATTAGCTAATTAGCACAGAAACAAAACCAGTGCATATAACCTGCTAAGCATCAGTCTGTTGGCTTTGCTGTTGTGATCATGTTAGCATCAATGTGTATATACAGCCTCACAGAGCTGCTAGCATAGCTGTGCATCATCTTATTTAACCGTGTCTGCAACCTTAACAACAACCCTTCCACACACGTAATCCCGCTGTGCACAGATGCACATTAAAACCTCATAGCTACTCTGTTTTCGACTTGTTTCAGTTTTGTTTTGCTGATAAAATGCCCTCAGACAGATAAAATGAGAGTTAGACCAAAAAGTTAAAGCTGAAACTAGTAACTTTCATCCTCTGTCGTTGTAGTCTGAGGTGTTGAGTTTAAAACTCATGGTTTCCTGAGATGTTTTGTGTTCGTTTTCAGGCAATTTTGGGATTTTTTTTTAACAGATTTGCGCTGCTCCTCTTTTCCTGTTTCCTTCTGCACCTTTTGTGAAAGAGTGCTGCAGGGTTCTGACAGATTTGTCGATGGAAAAGACATCAAGATATCCACATTGTCACACAGCAGGTTGTCATTTCAGTGAAGCTGCTGGAGAATGAAGAAAATCATGAGAGTTAATACTCAAAACAGACGTGAATGCTATATATCCATATCAGAAGACAGTTACTAGTACAGTGGTGAGTATGTAGAAAACTGTGATCAGTCCATATAAATATCCACAAATTTCTCTGCAAATGCAAAAACAAGTGACTAAAAAAATTAAATTAAGGTCATGAATTCTTTAGGGGGCTGCAAGGTGGCTCGGTGATTAGCACTGTTGCCTGACAGCGAGAAGGTCGCCAGTTCACATCCTGGTTCGGACACCTGGGATCTTTCTGCGTGGAGTCTCCATGTTCTCCTCATGCAGCGTGGGTTCTCTCCGGGTTCTCCAGCTTCCTCCCACACAGTCCAGAAACATGTTGAGGTTAATTGGTGATTCTAAGTGTAGCCCTGTGATAGACTGGTTACCTGTCCAGGTGAACCTGCCTTCACCCTGAGTCAGCTGGGATAGACTCCAGCCCCCCATGACCCTAGTGAGGATGAAGCGGGGTATAGATAAAGGATGGATGGATTCTTTAGATGATTTGTTTTTCCGGGTAATTCACTTTGATACTCTAAACCCAGCTTCACTCCAGTACAAGCAGGATGGATTTGGGCAGATTACGATTCTTGCTTCCTTTCCTACGTTGACATCTGTGCAGAATGTCATCTTGTATTACACTTTACATGTCAATGCAAGTGTCTTTTTTTTTTTTTTAATTTGCAACCTTGCTGACCTCCCAGTATATTATAACAACACACCATTAACCTCTTTTAGACTGAAGTTTGAAGGAATGAATCATTTCCCAGTTTGAAACAAAACACTGAATCTCTGACTTTAATCGTGAATTTTCTCCAGGTCCTCCCTGATTATTGTGATATCTTTAGATTAAGCTCCCGGTCCGATCAGCTCAAAAACATGCAGATGCACGTACGCAGATAAAAGAGCACCAGCTATATACAGAGCTGCTCCGAGTGCATCGGAAAATATATGCAAATCTTGGAGTGCACACACATCCCTCTTTCGTTTTTTCAGAAACGCATAAACTGAAAACAAACACACAAACACACACTCTTTGTTTATGGGTGCGAGGCTTCTATGACTTTTGGTAATAAATAATAAAAAAATATAATAATAATAAAACACCCAATTCCAGTGGTGTTGATCCGCGCTATAGCCAGAGGACGAAAACAGAGGAACACGGTGGAGTGTGTGTATAAGTGTGTGTGTGTGTGTGTGTGTGTGTTGCCATAACCCTGTCAGTATAGACTCTGGAGCCTTGACACAATAATAAGCCCATTCTCCTCCCAAAGGCCTCCAGTCATATTATTATTCACTGGTCCAAATATGGAAATGCAGCCGGTACCTCAGAGATAACAGAAGGGTGGGGGTGGGACAGACAGAAGGTACAGAGTGTGTGTGTGTGTGTGTGTGTGAGTGTGTGTGTGTGTGTGTGTGAGTGTGTGTGTTCGCGCTCAGTGATGTTCTGCCAATCAAACTTTCCAGTGAGGATGGCGACACATGAAGAGGGAAGGCAGTTAATTCGGTCCCACTTTCGTCGTCGTCGTGGGTTTTAAAGCCACTCGTGTCCATTGATGACGACACAATAAAGCAAAGCGACGTTCTGAGGAAGGTAACTTTGTGCTCCGCGTGCCGGCCGCAGATAACGCTGGCGTGTTGGAACGTACGCATGTTGAAGGATTAATTAATCGAAATCTGCACGTGATAATTGGAACTACAAGCGGCGTTGGAGACATCAGAGCAGCTGCTTGTTAATACAATAGTCCGGCTTCGGTTTGTTAAACAACACGCGACGTTGGACTGTTGACACGGACGTTGAGTTTCTGAAGTTGTTTTTTTTGTACAGCGTGCCAAAAGTTGAACTGTACACGACATGCACCCAACGCAGCACTTACACGCCCGGGAACACTTCCAGGATCCACGTTCACACCAATGAACCAAACGACTGTTTTAATAAATGCTGACACAGCCCTCGGGCACACAGTACCATTATTTTACACTGTAATTATTTCTCAATATATTCCTTTATATTTAAAACATGAATGTGACCTTTTATTCTCTGCATACCAGCATCTGGTTTGTTTAAAAAATATAATTTAAAAAATGTCGTGACTGGATGAAATTACTAGCTGTGACCGTAAATAGTCCAGAGGAGCTTTTTCTGTGTTTATGCTGTAGATTCTGTCTTCGTGTCACATCAGAGTAACTATAAGTGCCGGTTTTCCACCTCTAAATAGTGTTTACGTTGTCAAAGCTATAATTTTAGCTCCATGTATATATCTGACATGAAGTGTTGACAAAAGCATGCATACGCACACGTCGTCATGCCAGCCAACACTGTGTCCACTGGTAACGACAATATTCAGAGCAATTAAAACATTCATATTACACTCTGTTGCAGTGCTCATTTATAGTGCAGTCGTGACTCGATAATCCGACCCTTAACAATCTGAAACCGTGCATTCTGACGGGTTTTTAGGAACAGCCTTGGATTCTGACTCCGACATGACATTTAATGTCACCAATCAGGATGACGGCGTATTATCTGACTGAACAATCCCACAGATTGGCTACGTTCACACTGCAGGACTTGATGCTCAATGAGGATTTCTTTGTGACTTCCTTCACGTTTCCAGTTCAATACGACTTGTATGTGATCTGCTGTGTGAACTTCATACGACCCAAAAGTGTCCCGCATGCGCAGAAGAGGACACGACGACGTCACACGCAGCGAGCGTGCTCAGTGTTTATGGAAGTAAACATGGATGGTAACGGTGGAGCGTATCTGCCACTCCCCCACCGCCACCGATGGTGGAAACAGCTGCTGATGCCGGTTTCAGTTAGCGGTCACAGTTCTTTTTTTTTAAGTGATTTTTTTGGCCTTTTTGCCTTTATTACATAAGACAGTGAAGAGAGAGACAGGAAAGTGGGGGAGAAGCAGCAAAGGGCCGTGACCTGGATTCGAACCCATGGCTGCTGCATCGGGGACTACAGCCCCTGAACATGGGTTGCCAGCTCAACCAGTTCAGCTATAGCGGCAGCACCAGTGGTCACAGTTCTAAATACTGCCTGCCTGTCCCACTTCCCCCATGGGGGTGCCCTCCAATGGTTACCCCCCCAACCGCGCCGAATGTTCAGATATTAATCATTAATTGGGTCTGAGTATCCAGAGACCAGTAAATGCTACTGGGACCAGCCCTACTAGTTATTAGAACAACTATGAACAATAAATATTAACAACAAATGAGCCTTCAGGCATCAAGCCCTCCTTGTATCTTGACCTCTGTCTTGACAATCCGACATAAAGGAAGATTTTACATTTACTGCCGGATTATCGAGTCACGACTGTAATTTCATCAAGCAGTGAAGTTTGAAGTACTATTTGTTGGCGGTTATTTTGTTTATTGATAAAGACAGCTGCTATCTCCAATCATGCTTGACAGCCACCGTGTTGAGTTGTCCAGTGATGTGAACATGGAACTCATCAGCATCACTCCCACATGACATGACCTCAACCTGAGCCAAGCTAAGGCTTCTGAGTCGCATTTAACGAGCAGACATGGTTCCTGTTGTTCTCTAATTGTCAGTCATTGAAACTAATTTGCATCTTTTTCTAAACTTCTTTCTAAATCTGAGATCTTTGCACTACATTTACTTCCACTAGTCTATACATTTAATTGAAAAGAAGAAAATGCAGATGTTGAATGTGCTTTCACTGGCATTGAAAGGAATCTAATTTTACTGAAACAAAAATAAACTCAAGACGAATATAACTCGCCAAGGCTACACTCGGGGAAACAAAAGAGGGAATGTGTGATAGTATTGATTGATGACACTTTCAGCAGCTTTGTCAGCTTTTATCTGTTCCGATACACTCAAGATTCTCGAGCTGCCGATCCTGCTCTGTGATTATGTGCACATTTCTCGGCAACTCCGCGTCCGTGCACGTTTCCCTTTGTGGATTGCGTGTCGGCGTTTTAAAGAACGAGACTGCCGATGCTATTAGACATGCAGTAAAGTATGAAAAATGAACGGAGGTCTGACGGCGGCGCAAAGGGTCACATCCTCCTCTGAGTTCACGCTACAAACGCACGAGTTCATTTGTATGAGCCCGTGCTCACTTATGCATGTATGTCTGTTTGTGAAGCTGACAAACAGTCTGTTTTGGACACACACACACACACACACACACACACAAATGACTGGGCCTATTAATTAGGAATGATGCCTAAACCATGGGAGACGGCTGGGAGGAAAGTCAGAAGCCAAAAGTTCAAAAAGGTAATGCTTCAATTAAAATATTCATTAAGACTACCCCGTTTACTCCGTCATCCATGACAAATGACTCGCTGCTGTTGGTTGGACTTCAATTTGTTCGAACACACACACACACACACACACACGCGCTGCCTGAGTCATCCAGCTGAAGAAGAAGAAGAGCGATCTGTCAAAAAAACAAAAAAAAAAAGAGACGCGTCTGAAATCAGCGAGGCTACAATATGAATCTTAAGTGCATCTGTCAGATTGCAAACAGTCTAAAGTGGGCAAACTAACGACTCCATACAGTCGTCAAAGTCGCGGACATCATCTACTGTTGGGGGGAAGAAAGTGGTTTCTTTGCTCTCCAGTGGACTCGCGACACTTGTGCGTGTCTGTTTGCCTTCTTTATAAAGTGGCAGCACTGGGAAATGAGTCTAACAAGTGTGCAGGGTGTATCAGAGAACACCTACATGTAGAGGTTCCCAATAACCGGTCAGTAAACCAGCATCTCCACAAGATTCACGGCTCTGACCGGTTGCAAAACCATTGCAGTCA
>NW_007578323.1:110310-152886 GCF_000690725.1 Stegastes partitus
AAAAAAAGGGTTCCAACCTCCACCTCGGGTCAACTATGAGACTGCGGAACTCATCCATCTTCAAAGTCCCGGCATTCAAAAAGGCAAATTTCCCATTAAAATATTAATTAAAATTAACCCATCTACTCAGTCATCTGTGACAAATTGCCTGGTTAGCGCTGGGCTTGCTTTACCTTAATCTCCCGCGGTTCCCTGAGTCATCATGTGGGGCAAAGCGGACCGAGATGAATTCTTTCCTTTCTCCTCGTTTTGATTTCCCATCTAGTGTCACGGAGGAGGAAAAAAAAAGTGGCCTCTGATCATTTTTTATCTGGATAAGAAATACACTGCTGTCTGATTTTTAATTATCTCGCACTTATATATTTGAATCCCCCACGGAGGAAGTGGCTGCTAACTGTGACTGACTTTGATATCGTCACACCTGAGTGTGTTTTATCTAAGGTAATAATCTGCTGCCTGGAAATGTGTAATGAGTGTTTTGATGCTGCCTTTCAAACTGGTAAAGGAACAATTAATATATACA
Organism: Stegastes partitus; assembly: GCF_000690725.1. Taxonomy (NCBI): domain Eukaryota; kingdom Metazoa; phylum Chordata; class Actinopteri; family Pomacentridae; genus Stegastes; species Stegastes partitus. The sequence goes on from NW_007578323.1 coordinate 110,834, forward strand.
TCCAAGGTTTGAACATACTGACTCATTCAGTGGATTTCCTTTATTTTTTACCCATTCCTACAATGAAGAACATAACTGGAGACATCAAAACTATGAACCAACACATGTAATGATGTCACAAAAACCATAAAATACTACGATGAAACTGGATCTCATTGGGACCACCACTGAGGCCCAAGGAAGACTTCCTCTGCTGTAGAAAGGTTAATCCATTTATCAGCCTCAGGAATCAGCAGTTAAAGGTAGATAATGCCGTTCTAATCTAACACACACGTCGTCAAATTCAGTGAATATGTCTTCACGGTCCATTAGGTGTCTGTTGTAGGATGTAAGGACGATAAAACAGGCACATGCTAAGTAGCTATAGCTTTGGAAGAGAGAAAAAAAAAAACATTAGACCACCTGTTTAGTTGGTATGGAGGATAGAATGTTGCCCCCTCACCTCGCAGCTGATGGGGTCCAACAACGGACCACTCAACGGACTCCAGCTCCGAATTTATCGTCAGGGTTTCCTCCCGAAGTCTCTCCCACGGATGGGTAAAGTCACGAGGCAGCAGCAGTGGTTGATTTTGGAGTTTTGTCTCCTAGATGAGTTGCCATCCATGGTTGTTGAGCCTCATCTGCCTGGAGCTATCTGGTTTAGAGGTGCCAGAATTGGATGACCTATCCCGGACAGGGTATTGCCGCAAGGCCGTGGAGGTTTAAAATCAGAGTTTTCCTTCTCCTAGGTGGACTGCCAACCAAGGCCAACGAGCTCCACCTACTCAGATAATCATAATGATCACAGTTTTAATAAAATCAACTCCTTCTATTTTGTGCACAAGCTGTATACGTAAAGTCATCGCTTAACAGTGTCCAAAAGAAGAGAAAAGAAAAGGGATGCAAGATTGAACTTTATCTGAGGTGAACCTCAGTGAAGCATGGAGGTGGCAGTATCATGATATGAGGCTGCATGAGTCTATCACACCCCTTTTTCCACCAAACTGGTTCCAGTGCTGGTTCAGAGCCAGTGCCTGACTTAGCACCAGTTCGTTGTGTTTCCATCGCCACAGCACCGGCTCCAGGCTCTCAAAACTGGTACTTTGAGTATGTCAAGGGCTGGGGGTGGGGCTATCATGATCACCGATACCCCTTTTCCACCAAGAAGAACCAGGTGCCAGTTGCGTGCTGGTGCTAGGGCCAGTGCCTAATCTAGCACCACCAAAGAACCGGTTGCTTTTCCATCAGCAGGGAGCCAAGCTGGAGCCACGCCATACATCACTGGATACATAACTGTTTACCAAACAACGCTCGTGACATATGGAAGTCCACACAGGACTCCAGAATTTTTTTTTTTAACCGGTGTGACCAAGTTTGTGATTTGGTCACGCTTCCCATCTTGTCACAGGAAAACCATATGACTTGCTGAAAATTTTCTTCAGGAATATTCAAGCATGCAAACCGTCCAATAAAAAACATCACACAAGTTTCTAAAGAAGGAAAATGTGAAAACCATGACCTGGACAGTGTGTTGCCTGATGTGAATCCAACAGAACAATTTTATTTACGCTACAGGAATTTGTGGACTCCATCCTCCTCGGCATGGAGGATACCAGTCATCAAAAATAAAGGTGGACACATAAAGTATAATAAGAATCAAAACTTAGTGAAATCTTTTGTTTAGTTACGTCTCCAGTCATATCAGCAGCTTACAACAATTGCACAACCTTTTACCCCTTTTTCCCTCATTTAATGTTTTCTCATTTTGCATCTGTTGTTCTCTTGACGTTCCCACAACAGCTGCAGATTAATTACAACCTGCCAAAGACAAATTCTTTTTGAAAAACAAACTAAAAACAGCGTGCGAGCAGGTAATGAAGTATAGAGGTGTGTGTGCCGGTGTAAACGTCTGCATCCACTCTTGGATGTGCTTCTTTCTTCTCTTAATCTTGTAAGTGCATCTATGACATATTGGGCTTGTTGGGTTTTGCTTAGTGAATACTAAACCGCAGCGACTAAATGAGGGATGGGATAACGAAACACTGCTGCGAGCGTCTACTCGCTTGCTGAGCCTAAATGAGGTGACTTTAATTAGGGGCAGGAGAGAGGATGGGTTGAGGGGGAAGAAAAAAAAAAAGTGGTATTTTAGGAAGAAGTAAAAGAGACAGCTGCAGCAGGAGAAAGATGTGCAAATTGTTTCTGACAGGTGATCAGTATTTTTGATTCCCTGAAGCTATATAATGATTTTCAGCTGGAGAAAAAAAATCATTTCCATCGCAGCCTTTTGTCAGAAACAAAGATGGAGAAAAAAAAAAGCATCTCTATGCATAAAAAAGACGTTTATCTGTGAGTGAAATGAGACGTCTTGACAATTACTAAATATTTCTGAGCGGAAGCGGGTTAGAGAGCGAAACAGAGAGGTAACCGAGACAATTAAAAATGATTCCCGACTGCAGCTGTCAGAAGGGCTGGTTTTATAACCGCTTCTACTGTAATGGTTATGATGGAAGCTGGATACTAGACATGAGTGATGCCTACTTGAGTTGAGCGTTAATGAGATACGGGAGGATAAAGTTCAGAAATAACGCAATAGAGAGACAAGTTCAACTTATCCTTGAAGAGGGATCATCGGCGTTTGGCTTGTACGGGATGGTGAACTTCTACAGTTCAATACTGATACGTCAGGAAAGATGGAATTGAGATGAAGATGGAAGGGTAGTTTAAAAAAATGTAGTTGGCAATCAAACGTTTTCATTGTCTCAGTGCCAAATATGCAAAGACACACAAGGGAAGTTAATACAAGATGATTTTTTTACTATAAAACATTTTTCTGGTCATTGAAAAAGCACTAAAAGCTCATTTCTGCATATTTAAGTTACATATTTAGAAGTTTTTTCCACAAAAATAAAATGGCGGCGTACATGAAAGTCTGCTCTCTTGCCTCCTAGAATATGTAGATCAGTGATGCCTCTCTCTCCACCCACCTGCCTCAAATTGCTGCAGCTCAGCACACCAGCTCACCTGCTGTGCTACACAACAGCTGCACATTGAAGTAAGTCAGCCATACATGTTTTAGATGAAAACCCACCATGCAAGTTCTTGGTTTGAAGATTGGTTCTTGCTATTGGTACATAAGAAAAAATCTGAAGTCTGAATTTGGTTGTACTCTGTGCAATGACAGACTCAAAAAAAAAAAAAAAGGATTCCATCTTCATGCTGCAAGGTGGCGCAGTTGGTTAGCATCATTGCCTTGCAGCTAGAAGGTCACTGGTTCGCGTCCTAGTGAGGACACCTGGGAGTTCTCCCCGTGCAGCGTGGATTCTCTCCGGGTTCTCCGGCTTCCTCCCACACAGTCCAAAACCATGTTGAGGTTAATTGGTGATTCTAAATTGTCCGTAGGTGTGAATGTGAGTGTGCTTGGTTGTCTGTCTCTAAGTGTAGCCCTGTGATAGACTGGTTACCTGTCCAGGTGAACCTGCCTTCACCCTGAGTCAGCTGGGATAGACTCCAGTCCCCCATGACCCTAGTGAGGATTAAGCGATGTATAGATGATGGATGGATGGATTCTATCTTTGACCTCATCTTTCTAACAAGTTGGGATATGCAGTTACATAACGTTGCCCCTGAAGCAGGGGGGCCTGGCTTTATTTATTTATTTTTAAAAATCTTTTGTGATCAAAAATACATGATTCCAATAAACTATTTGCACACAAGAATTTTACAAGATTTTACAACCAAAATATTTACAATATGGACACAGGACTACGAAGAACTCAAAGGCACCAGATCAGACCCGCAAAGGGACCCTCAAACCAAACAGAACATCAGACGATACTCTGGTGCCCAACAGTGGCAGTTTGGCGGTGTTGGGGCTTGGACCCCATCTTTCATGTATAAACTCCATACAGACATGTTAAGTATGGAATGTGGGGCAATATACCCATGAATTGGTGACGCAGTCAGACTGTAACTGTCTTACGTGGCACCAATGACATTGTTGAGTTCTCTCTACTTCTAGTCATAGTTGTGGTGTTTCCATAGAGCTATATGTGACTTTAAACTGCAGTGAAAATGAGCCCAGGGTGAGAAAAAATGTGGCAGGAGCAACTTTTACCTGTCAGTTGGAGTGACATCCTGGGAAGGTAGCTGGGGTTAACTACGCAGATTAATAGATAAGAGGTTATGTCATATTTTACAATGCTTGTTTCCATTGATTAATAAGGAATTCTGATTTGTGACCACCTCGGATCGACTTCGGTGATTCTGAACTTCCTGCATTTCTGACCTTTTGTGGTCACTTTGCTCCAGAGAACACTTATTGTTTTTCTGATCTTTGACTCACTATAGTTTTATGGCAAAATAGAGTTTCTGGTGCTTCATGGTTTTGTTTTTACCCTGATACACAGCAGGCTTCTAATATTTTATGTACAAACTCTCTCCAGTCCATTCAATTTGCTTTAATAACACTCAAGATGTGTGTGGAACTCGATTGGAGTCCAAATGCTGGGAAACAGCAGGTACTTGGAGCTACAAACAAGGGCTAAGAACACTCCTGCAAGTAAAAGATTAACGTTTTTCAATATTGATAAATCCACTTTGTCCAGAGGAAATAATTGCAGGTGGTGGATGTGATGTAGTGGATCTCTTCCCCCTCCACTATATCCACCTAACTTGCACAGTCCTATTTTATTATCCTGATAAAGTGTACACTCAGCTAATAGCACAGCCACGCTTCCACTTTCACTTTCTATTCTCATTTAAACTATCTTTAATTTGTCCGTCCAGCTCAGACCTGCCTTGAAATCATGTTGATTAATAGGCCGGAATTAGAGCGATGTAAAGCACAGTAATGTAATATTTAATATAAAGCTTTAAACTCCACATAAAAAATGAGAGGCCCCGAGCTCCTCGTATTTGCATTGGCGAAGGGTGTGGAATCCAGAACTGCCCGAGCATTACTTTTACTACGTGTGTGTCTGCTGTACACTATGTCAGACACAGGATGCGGCGCTAGTGGTGCTTATCATTTCCTTTTATTAGAGATTAATAGTCTCAATCACTCGACTAATTAATTGTGATAACAAACAGTAAACAGCAGGATATTGAAAAATGGGAAAGCCTTAATAGGTGGCGATTAATTTAAGCCATTTAAAGTTGGAAGCCTCGTTTTGCTTGCTCGATATCTGGAGGCATCTGCACTTTATTACGGAAGGTGGCCGTGCGGTTGTTTTGTCTGGTCATTAATTACAATAAGAAGCTACATTCTTGTTATTGTGTACAGCACGGAAAGGGCAGAATCGTTCAAATTAACGACACGCAGCGACATTCGTACGCTTATTAGGTGCAGGAAACATTCGAGTTTGGCGTCGTCAAGCAGCCGGAGCGACTTCTGGAACAAGGTGGACGCAAAGAGGAAGATCTTCTACAAGCCGACGTGTGAGCGTCTGTCACTCGGTAATTACGCGGTACGCTGATTCCTCGAATGCTTCCCAGAGTGTAAAACCTACAAGCTACAAGACTGCCATATGTCTCCTCCGTCCCTCTGAAACACAAGCAGGCCGACGTGATGCATGAAAACGGACACCTCTTGTAATCGGCAGGAAGTGACACGTGTCAGGGTTTTAATGCACGCAGAGTTACAGGCTGCAGTAGAGGAGTGACGAATTTTGAGTATAATTAAAAGTATTTGTGCAATGGTGTACGGGTTTATGTTTTTACCTGGAAGTGTTAGGGTCAGAGTTGTGACAAAGGAAGCTTCTACAGGATAATTCATATTTATTTCCACTTACCGTAAACTCCGGACTATAAGCCACTACCTTTTTCACACACTGCAGCTTTAACAATAATGCGGCTAATTTATGGATTTTTACGAATTTGCCGCGACACAAAAGTGACGTTGAGAGCGACGACGAAAGAGAGACTGAGGAAGTGTGTGACGAAGTAACTTTGTTCAACTCTGACAATGAAGAAGACGACTTTAATGGTTTTAGTGCAGGAGGAAGATGAAGATAGCGATCAAGGACTTTTCCTGGTAGGCTGCTGTAGTTTTTATTCTCTTAACCAGCCGTGTTACAGGCACTGTTGGGGAAAAAAGCATTTTATATGTTATATGTATGTTTTACCGTTACGTATTTAATTAAAGATTTAACAAAATCTTTCTGTGTAAATATCTCATGTTCCAACGTGGACACCTGCAGCTTATAGACAGGTGCGGCCTGTATATGTACAAAACTAGTTTTCTTTTTAAAGTTAGTGGGTGTGGCTTGTATGCAGGTGCCTCAATACTCTATAAGTATATATTCCCTGTAGTCTTGTGGTTCAGTGGCTTCAGAGGGCCCCCGCCTGACCCCAAGGTGGCTGGCTTCTCCAGGCCAGGTACGGCCCTGCTCTCCTCAGGCCAGAGCGCAGTTGAGGGCGGGTGGGCAGATAGCTGCTGGGGGGCCATGTCCCCCGCCAGACCTGCCCACCCGCTCCCGCACCACCCCCTCTTAGCGGTGAGACCCAGACGCCCCGTTTGTCCCAGGTGCCCAACCGCGGAGCCCACCACCGTGTCTGTCAGCCCCCCGCCGACCCACCAGCGCTGGCTGCTCCCTGCTCGGGCGGCGGGTCTCTCTGAACTGCACCACCATTTGTGCCCAGCCCCAAGCCCTTGGCACATGCAACACTCCGGTGTTTAACCTTTGCCACGCTTCGCATTCGGACCCGTCTGGTTGTCACACAGCCCCGCTCACTCCAGGGAGCGTCGGACAGGCTAGGGTGACCAACCGGCGGGTGGTAGTGGCGGCGGTAGTGGTGGTGGTGGTTCGGGGGACCTGTGAGGCCTACCTACCTACCTACCTACCTACCTACCTACCTACCTACTTGCCCAACTTAGACCTATAGACCTCCCTGGGCCGGTAAAGTCTTAAGTCTAATCAAAAGGTTGATCCAATGTGAGATTAAGTCTGCTTAGCATATTTCATGACACTTACAAACATTTAGAACTGATGTTTTGATCCAATGATCACCTGAATAAAATTGTGGGCAAAGTACTGCCCTGACCAAAAGTGGCCGACTTATCTGCAGCCTCAACTGAAAATGGTACAAGAGCAGCAAGACAGCATTGTTAAGCAACTTCCAATGTATAGTGAGCATATAGACCATGCAAAATTGGTTGTGCAACTCACCCAAAGATAAATAAAAAAGCTCAGAATATCTATTTTTGCATTCATTTTGCAAAAACTTAACACTTAGGACAGTAAAATGTAGATCATGTTGACATGCCAAAGTTTACAAGTTCTTCCACGGGACTGAAATACAACAGAGATGATTTGGAGCCAATGTGGTTAATCATCATCTACTGGGGTTGGGTGATGAGAACTGGTATCCAGCTGCACCATCAGCATGCATGTCTGTCTTAGTGCAACCATAAAATCCTGCTTTTACATTCATTATGTCAAACCTGCTGCTTCTTAAAGAGTCGGAATTGAGAAAAAAAACAAATGGCATCCCATTGTCTCGTCCTCTAATCATGTCAGCAGAAGAAACCCGACCTTGGATCTTGCATTCATGATCCAATCCCATCTCGGTTGGCGTCTCATGAGACGGCTGCTGCTCACAACCTTTTCATCATCTTGTTAACCTGCGGGTGAACCGTGAACCACGGCAACACACCTTCAAGCCATTTCTTGCCATTAGTTTTTCATTATTAGTGAGGCAACACATACGGCGGGTTATAAAACACGACTACGTAAGGTGGGAGGATGGAGAAACAGCTGTTAGTGTCAACTGGAGACGAGCAGAGTGTGCAGGATTTCTGGTCGTGACTGTCTTTGTGCCCAAAACAACTTTTTTTTTCAAAGACTTGGACCACTCGCAAGAAACATATTATTCTTCACAACTGGTCGCCCCAGAGAAAGAGAAGAAAAGCTTCTCGCCACAGTCAATCCGTCTAACTTTAAAACAGCTGTACAGTGACAACGTCGAAACAAACTGTACAGTGAGGTAAAGCACAGCGACACCGTATCGATTTTTGTGTAAAACCTGAGACAAAAGTCATGTCACATTTAATTTTAAGAACATTTCACAGCTCAACGAGGCGTGCAGGAACTCCAGCAGGGTCCAGCTACTTGCAGCTAAAGTCACTCGTTCCTCTGCTGCAATCTCAGGGTTTCTTTCTCTCCTGATCATGTTTAGGTGCACTTCTACATACTTCCCCATCCACACTGACATGCAGCAATGACATCTCTGACATTCCCTTTAATCGTGTTGCTGCCATGTACACTCCATCTGTCTCCGAGTTATTTTAAAGGAAGAAAGACGGGAAAAAAAAAAAAGGTTATATACCTCCGAACCTATGTAGAGACTTGGAGCGGCGTGCTGCGATCCTCCCCCAACCCCTCGTTCCACCTTCCCCTCTTTCATCTGGAGACAGTGAGTGCCGAACCACCTGATGCCTTCATGTGATGCGAGAGAATGGCAATTAGCGCTGCATGTGTGTGCGCGAGAGAGAGAGGAGAGTGGGGTCTATCAATTAAGATGCAACTGCTGCACGACTGACATGTACGGAAAGACATCTGGGGGGAAAATATAAGGGTGTGTTATCTCCGACTCCCTTTTTATCATTTACTTGTTCTACCGCCGCCGCTATTCTCTGTACCACTGCAGGCGATGTAGACGGAGACAGACGGAGGAAGAAAAAAAAAAACACAGAGAATTAGGAAGGTGGAAATAGAAGAAATGAGGCTACAAAAAAAAAAAAAAAGTGAAGAGGGAGAGGATGGAAAAGAAGAAAGCCTCGTCAGACTGATACAAGACATGTTTATGCTCAAATAAAGACTAAAAACGAGACAGTCTGAGAGCCGGAAACAAGCAGCCTAATGAGGTAAAATGCTGTTTCAAACATTACCTTTCCACAGAGCCGCTTTGTGTCAGTTCACTGACGCAAATTAACCGCGGAACACGATGTTCAATAACAATCAGAATTAAATAACACATTTAATTGCATTTTGTTCTTTAAGTGAAACGTGTCACAACGTGCAATATGGAAAAATGTGTTTATTTAATTAATGTCACTTTTCACAATTACATATTTTTATTTTTAGCAAACTTCTGAATTGACGTATTACCAGATGGTGAGCAGTTAGCTCCTGTTAGCTCCTGTTAGCTGCAGCAACACCAATGACAAACTATTTCTAAAAGCTGCCGACGGGATTAAACACACAAACTAAATCTTAACTCCAAAGTCTTTGCTTGACAAAGTTCCTCTTGGGGAAATTCAAGGTATCCAGAAGTACAACCAACTATATTTGTACCTGTTTTTTTTGTAAATACTGGCCTTTTTTGGCTCCTTATTTCTCGTTCCTATGTGTTCATAGGACTGGACTTACAGTGTGTTACCACTACTTGTACAAATGTGCCAGAACTCCAACAAGTTTCTGCATTAGAAAACCGTCTTATGTGTTGATCAGGAACCTGTGGGCAGGACCAGTGGGAAAAACAACTGGGAATCAAACTGCAAAAAGAGAAACTTTCTTGAATCATGAATCAAAGGGCAGTTTTCATTCAAGTCACCATCTTTGAGTTTGGTATCCAGCTCTCCTTCACACGTCTCTGGATGGTAATAACAATCATTCTGACTCCTACACTAGCAGTCAGTGGATGGTCATCCATCCATCATCTATACACCGCTTAATCCTCACTAGGGTCATGGGGGGCTGGAGTCTATCCCAGCTGACTCAGGGTGAAGGCAGGTTCACCTGGACAGGTAACCAGTCTATCACAGGGCTACACTTAGAGACAGACAACCAAGCACACTCACATTCACACCTACGGACAATTTAGAATCACCAATTAACCTCAACGTGGTTTTGGACTGTGTGGAGAACCCGGAGAGAACCCACGCTGCACGGGGAGAACATGGAGACTCCACGCAGAAAGATCCCCACTGGGATGTGAACCGGTGACCTTCTTGCTGCGAGGCAACAGTGCTAACCAACTGCGCCACCTTGCAGTCCATGATTGTTTTCCTTTTCTTTTAATTTCTGTTCTTCTTGAGTTAACCCCATGTGTCTGAAGGCTGGGGATAAAAGCATGGGACACTGCCAGGAAGGTGTGGCCGGCCAGAAGGAGTCTTTTGACCACAACTTACATCCAAGGCCTGCAGCCCCGTTCATCCTGAGTTTATCTTGAACATGCTCTGCCTTTTTTTTTTCTCTGAGCTTTAAAGAAATTGTATGTTACAATAAATAGCGCCTTATTTTCAAACATTTTTGCTGTGGACATTGTTTTCCCTGTTTTCTTTTCCCTTTTTTTGGATGTGTCGAGTCAGGCGTCTCTGCACAGGCTCAGGATTAGCCACCACACCCAGTTAATGACCTCTGACCACGTCCAGTCCGTGCTGGTTTTAACTGATACCGTCTGTCTTCCATCCAGAGTAACAGTCATATTTTTTCTTGGAAACTGTTTTTCTGCACAACAACCCATCATGCCAATGCAAGTTGTTTGCAAATATGTCAGGAATAAATCAGAAATGTAAATGAATGAAGTGATTTTGGCAGTGCTGGAATTAAAGGTGAGTCATTAGCTAAGTTAGTCTCCCCCCTCAGATGGAAAAAAATAGGAAGGTGGATGGTGTCTTCTCTTAAAAACCTGGAAGAAGTTATTGATCAAACATGTGCTGGGTGTTTTATGTTGGTCTATATGTATACTGTGTGTGGATTCAGTAATACAGTCAGCAAGGCGTTGAGGAATTCCAGTGAGTGTGCCGTGTGACCGCTGCACACAGCATCGGGGCGGGTTTTCATCTGCGCCGCACAACAAACAAAGCTGCAGTAATGGCAGATCAAAGGAAAACAAAACCTCATTTGTGACAGAGATGGAGCTAATTCAACAAATTAGATCGCTCGTCTGTTAGCTCATTAACGAGATTCATCACGGTAGGCGCCTTGGAAGGCGGCGCTACCTTCGTCAAGGCAAACAACGTTTATTCTTCTTCCGATATTTGAAGGATGAATTAACAGTTAAAGTGTAACAAATTGGCGGCCATATGGTGGATGTATAAGCTGCTTTGCACTTCTAGAGGAACAATTAGATTTAAGCCTAGAGCGTGCTTTGGAAAGCGTGGCTCCGGGATGTAGGAACAGTGTACATACTTTATTTACAACATGCAGCAGAAGGAGCATCAGAGGTCAGATGTTCCACAACCACAGAGCTCCGGGTTTGTAGCTCAGGGACGGTCTGCTCAGAAGTCCTTCCATGCATACTGTATGTGCGAGCGAAGCAACTAGGAAACATGAAATGGCATGACAGAGCACAAGCATTCCTGGCTCCTCATGAATCGTGATTTTTTTCCCCAACAATTTCACAGAGAACAGCGTGTACCTTGAAGTCACCATATGTTGCAGGTGCAGCAGCTCCAAACTAGAGCTGCTTTAGACTTCAAGAACTCATACCTGCATGCTAATTTAATTACCATTTTTCATAATGATATTACCTACAGGGTCCATTGCAATCAGCTTGTGTGGTGGATTAATTTGTATAAGAGAGATTTCGTTTCCTTTTGAAAGATTCCTTCCAAGTTATGTCAAAACTTAAGCTGCATTATATCTCGATCAGTTTCAACCAATTGATTCCACTGAAGGAACGGCGGGTCGGTTTGAGTGACTCCTCATTTCCTTTACCAATAAAATAATATCAAACTTTTCTCAGGGAACCTTGAACATGCACACCCGATCACCTCCGCCATCTATCACGCCGCACGTGCGAAGCGCAATCTGTCATCGAGACGGCTGCTGGAGGCACAATGTGAGGAAATTTTCTGATAACTTCAAATTAATGATGGATAGGCGCGATTATGATTGATGGACTGAGCCTGGCATATTGAGTGGCTAATTGTGCCGTGCTGCTGCTTTAGGCTCCTGACTGTCAACACTCATTTTGAATATTATTCTGGCTTAAACTTCCTCCACGTAGGGTTTAGACATAAGGGTTGGTAGTGTAACTTTAGATTATTTACATACGATGATGTCCAAAATGTTTAAAACCGTTTCAAGTATTTGAAATCCTAAACGGTTGGGTCGTATCCCTGCGTCTGAATGTTTCTGTCTCAAAGGCAGTCTCAGCTTGCAACACAGTCTTTGGTCTTTATTTTAGAACTAATGTCTGGAATATAACTGGAAAAAGAAAAGCGACTGATGGGGGGATTTAATGTCTGAACGCCACAAAAACGTGGGTCATTAGATTTGAAGTGCAGGAGCATTACTGTACATCAAGGAACATTCAAAGACGTGCTTATTACAGCGGTTGTAGACTGAAAGTTTAAAAGTGGCAGCCTTCCACATCCGTCTTTGCCTCCCGTCAATAGAGCTCTTTTTCTTTCTTCCGATACAGTTTGCACAGTCGCATAAAGAAAGTCTTAACTTTCTCAAGACATTTCCTACAAAAGCGTCGTTATTCAAGGATCCAAGGCCTTTATCATTATCACAAACACACTTATACACATTATAACACGCAGCGAAATGTATTATGCACCTATTCTATAGACATTACTTTGGAGAAACAGCATGAAGGACTCGCCTTTATAAAGACCCACACAAGAGCTTAAAAGTAAAGGTGGTGAAATTATCCTGAAAATAGCCTCGGGCTTGGAGCTAAGTGCCCGTAATGAACTTCTTAGTGTGCTTTCATTTAGTGCATAAATGTTTTTTCAGAATTGATCAAATTATGCGTTTTAAAAGTTTGCTGTTGAACTAGTAGATGTTTGACAGATGTTACACAATGACAGGGGCTCTATATGTATTTTAAAACACTGATTCCATCATTTACAAGGTTTGGATGAAGCTCTTGTGCTTCAAGAAAACATTACCAGTCAAAAATGTGTCCAAACATTTGACCAACTATAAAGTTGTGTCTTTCATTTTACTGTGTTTTGACAGTTCTACTTTTGCATTGAGGAAAATGGCGGTAATCAAACTGTTTCATGTTTTTGATTCCTCAAAGTGGACGCTGTTTGCCAGCACTGTGCAAAGCTATTATCAAGGCAATGTCTTATATAGTTTAATGAGGTCTTAACCTGTAAACTGAAAACCATTCCAGGTGAACATTGTCAAACATTAACTTGTGGAACGTCTTTGAGATCAGTACCTCCAAGTCCGAGGCCATGGTCCTCTGCCGGAAACCGGTGGATTGCCACTTTCGGGTCGGGAGGAGTTGCTTCCTCAAGCGAGGGAGTTTAAGTATCTCAGGATGTTGTTCATGAGTGATGGGAAAATGGAGCGCGAGATGGACAGGCGGCTCAGTGCGGCGTCCGCAGTAATGTGGGTGCTTTACTGGACTGTCATGGTGAAGCTTTCCCAGTCCATCTACGTCCCAACCCTCACCTCTGGCCACGAGCTTTGGGTCCTGACCAAAAGAACAAGATCCCAGATACAAGCGGCCAAAATGAACTTCCTCTGCAGGCAGATAGGGTGAGGAGCACAGACATCCGGAGGAAGCTCGGAGTAGAGCCGCTGCTCCTTCACGTTGAAAAGAGCCAGTTGAGATGGTTTGGACCCCTGATTCAGATGCTTCCAGAGAGGCTTCTTCTGGAGGTCTTCCAAACACGTCCACCTGGGAGGAGACCCCGGGGCAGACCCAGAACCCGCTGGAGGGATTATATCTCTCAGCTGGCCTGGGAACGCCTCGGGACCCCCCAGGAAGAGCTGGAAAGCGTCGCCGGAGGGAGGGAGGTCTGGAATGACCTGCTCCGACTACTGCCTCCGCAAACCGACCCCGGATAAGTGGAAGATAATGGATGGATGGATGGATGGATGGATGGATGGACGTCTTTGTCAGAATAATACTAGTGAGGATCTCAAAGTGCTTGCCTACAGCGAACAGGTCTATTCAACATCTGTAGTATCTATAATCACAATTTTACGACACAAAATGTAAAACAATCCAGAAAACAACAAGAAATTTCTAAGTTACTTTCACTTATTTCACAACAATCAAAAAGAAGGAATCAAAATTCAAGGCAACCCATCATGGCTACCGCAACACCCTGCAGCGACACGCCATCCCATCTGATTTGATCTCAGCTGCAGCATCATTAGTCACACGACAATAAGCCAATAGCACGCCTCCAGGCTGCGTGGAGGTCAGACCATCTGTTACAGCAATCGATCACTCTGCTTCTTGGTCAAGCAGCTCTTACAATCGCCAACCTGAACACAGCTGAGATGGTTCGGGAGGGTTGAAGGATAAAGCAGCGGACTAGAGCTCAACAGATGTAGCAACCCCTACAGGTGACGACCTCATGACAAAACAAGAGACAGAAACACCTTGAAGTCAGCCAGAAATACAAGGAACATCCCTTAAACATGCCAAGTACAGCTTGTCAACCTAGCCACTGCATATTTCTCAGTGCCTTCTGCTACACCCATAAATACCTGCCTTGTACCCCCTTTTCTCATTCCCACTCGGTTAAACAGGTAATTCTTTCGAACAAGAACAAAAAAATGTCCTTTTTCACATAGCATTGCATTAACAATGCACCACACACACCAACAAAACAATCTGCTCAATATGGTGTGCCATGTTTTCTCTTGTCATCAGAGCTCCAAGTCCAAATAACAGACAAGACCTCTCTGTTGTGTCTCATTAGTATTTCAGGTGGTCGGGTCATCAGATTGTGTGTCTTGTTTATCCAGCAGACATGTTTCCTCTCCTGTCTGATGACAACATCTGGGACCTTTTACCAGGATCACAGCCATCTGGCTCGCGGCTCATCACAGACACTGTTGCTCTTTAGATTTTAAAAGGATCCTGCTGGAATTGACAGCGATGGTCAATTTAAACTCTAATGACTTTGAGCATGTTGTTGACAGCAAAGCAGGGATATACAATAATCTAATGATAAAAAAAAAAAAAAAAACAGTGTGTCTGGCAAGTGTTGTAGAAGCAGGATGCCAGGAGTATGAAAGCGCCAAAGGGAGGAAAAAAAAAAAAAAGTTCCCTATTAGGGGTTTACTTTGCAATGTGTGGTATGATAACAACAAACCAGCAGAAGCTTGTGAGTAACCCTGAATCTGAAGGACAGAAAAGAAAACAGACAACTGACTTGTGTCTTCAAGTATCTATTGAACTGTTGAGCACCTTTGAAGCAAACTGTTGAAATGCTGGAAAAAACAAACACACACAACAAAAAAAGGCAAATTTGGCGTTTTTCCATTTCCGAACTTTAGGTAAATAAATTTGGTTGTGTCTTGTCATCAGAAGGTGATAAAAAGATGTGATTTAAAGTGAAGGCAAAACCGGTTGTTCCATAATTTCAACAGTTCAGTGCTCTAAACCAGCGGTCCCCAACCACCAGGCCGCGGACCGTTTGGTACCAGGCTGCACAGAAAGAAAAGAAAAACTTTCTTTTTTTTTTTTTCTATTTCCAGCACAGTCTACAGGGTGTTTTATTTTGAAAAAGGACTTGCTCGTCTTCCTGTGACTTCCGTCTGTGCTTGTTCCCGACACTCGACTTTCAGTTTTCATGCCCGGCTGTTTAACGAAGCCATCAGTCGAATCGCTGCAGATATGTATAAAAAAAAAAAAACATCTCTGGAGAGCTTCTTTGGAAAGTGGGAAAGACTTGATGCTGAGACAGAAGAACGAGTAAACACATAGTTTGCAAGTAATTTTATTAGTTTGTGAAACTTTTTAAAAGAAAAAAACTATTTTTAGTGATGTACGCAATGACTGGTCCATAGAAATATTTCTTGTGTAAAAACGGTCCGTAATGCAAGAAAGGTTGGGGACTGCTGCTCTAAACTGAATTTGCAAGATCAGCCGTCATGCAGGAGTGGAGAGAGAAGCTTTAACAGTAGCATCCAGTAAACCTGTTGATCTGCAGTGGAATATGTGGATTAATTAATCCAAGTCGGTTTACATTTGCACCTAAGAATCAAGATTTCTGATATTATTTTGCAACTGAATTCACATCAAGCACACATCGCTGTACAACCAGCTGCACTGAGATTCGCGGTTTGGCATTCGCAACATCTCTGCCATTAGACTACAGGTGGAACAGATACCTGCTGCATTCAGATGACTAAAGAGACTCACCGAAGCTCTCGCTGTCGGCTACAAGCTCATTTATCTTTATTCTGTCTGTCTGGCATTAATGACACGGTGAAAATAATACATTTGTCTGCATGATTAAGTCTCAGCTAGTTCAAAAAAGTTCTAATAAAAGTGGAAAGATGAGCAACATAATGAACAACGAGGTTGTGTGAATGTAGATGGGTTTCTATGGGACCGCTCCGAGCAGGTGGAGGCTGCGAGACGTACTCATTCTTGGCAAGATCACAACGCGAGTGTGTGGACGTGCATCACCACAACTTCCACTTCGTCCCACTGCACCGCACAGCAAATCACCAAAATACTGAACATGTGCAGGTGAAGTTTTTAGCAGCTAAAGTTCCTGAACTTGAATCGTAACCAAAATGGACGGAAACAAGTGTTGTATGTGAACTCAAAGACACATTATTAAGCTTGTTCCTTTATAGAAAAAAGGACTCGAGTTTGTCTCCTCTCCAGAGAAAAGTATCTGAATTTCTAAACACACACATGGGTTTTTATATTATTGGCAAACTCTCACCCCCTCAGGCTCTGTCTGCCAATTAGAATCCTCCATCTATGATTGTTGGTAGTTTTGGCTGCCTGGTAGATAAAGTATCTATTGTGATGGAGACCTGGTTGGGCCCCTTGAAAGGTCAGGGACTTGCTGTTCATTTAGAAAACCAGATCCTGTTTGTGTCTCGCTCTGGCCTGCCGGAGTACGATGAGTCTTTAATCATGATCAGCCTGAAGGAAAGAAACTGGAAAGTGTCACTTATTGTTGGTGACAGTTTTTTTTCTGGAGCCAAAAGAAGTACCCAAGATGCAGAAAGTAATGTTTCGGAACAGTTACTGTAACAGTGAATTGAGAGACTTGGAGGGAATGGCGTGGCTGAGCGCACACAGGAAGGAAATCCAGGGACTGACAAGAGCTCGTACATCTAGCCGAGGTGTTGGAGGCAGCATGTGACAAGGAGTCTGATTTCATCGACTGTGTTGAGACTACAAGCTGGAATTCGGAGGTAGAAGACTCGGTCGAAGCAGCAAACGATCACTTGAGAGACTCGGACCTGACACACACCGACTATGAGCAGAGGAGATACAACCACAGGATCATCCGGTGTCCAATAAAGTGTCAAGTAAGGGTTTAAATACTGCAGAGGGCTGACTGAAGGATGCCCCCTAAGGTGATTGCCAGCAGTAGAAAAAGTTGCCCATCAGCATGTACAATACACAGAGAGACAGGTAAGGATAGGAAGGGCAGACAAGAACCACAAGCGAAAGAAAAAACAAGAGAAATATGAAGAAGAGGGCCGAGGTACAGCCAGGAACATGATGGACTACTGTGTTAACATCTGACATCTGAACAGCAAACATCCTTAGGAGGTCACACTGATGGCATTTATGATATAACAAAAAACAGACAACCTGTATGTCATATAAGTTACCTTCAAAATACTTACTGGCAGCAAAAAAAAAAGTTTGGAATTTAAATTCTCCACTTGTCCTGAGTGGGAGAAACTCCCTGCATGTTAATGTATACGACTGAAGTGTCCCATCCTGACAAGTCGGCGCTGGGGTTGATATGTCAGGAGCTACTGCAGGGGAGAGCTTAACCAATGAGAGCAGCAAGAGCCACGTGGTTGCAGTCAAGAAAAGAATATTATTGAGGTTCTCACAGTGACCCTGTAGTGACTTATTCTGCAGTTTCACCTGCAAGGTAGGAACTGAAATCACATTACTGATAATATTGAAACTGCAACAGCATGCAGGTTTTCCAGTATTACAGCAAACTGAGGAGACCCCTTTGCAAAAGCATTAAATATGACAGTAATGATATTATTTCAAGCTGAAATGTTGGACGGCGGACGATTGGCTCCATGTTTCACAGTCACCACCAAACATCTGATCAGGCTTCTTATGTTCTTTGATAACAACCATGTTGTCTGTAGGAGCTGACGTTATTTAAATGTCCTCCTCAGCATCAGTGAAGCACTGGTGTCCACAGATAAGCCTGGTGCCAAGTCAGATGCACTGACTATCTGTTTTTTTTTAATGCATCTGTGTATCGTGACTCTTCTCGTACCTTCTGTGCTGTTTACAGGCTTCTTTTACGGCCTTGTCTAATCACAATGAAAGTCACTTTAGTTGTACTGAGGCTGCACCCACGAAGTCCACGTAACCTCTTTTTAATTCTACGATAGATCAAACACCCTCCAGTTCAACCCAACCAACGATGCACTTATTAAGATAATGCAATTTACAGTTGTGAACCATTTTTCTTGTATACTGTGATGTTATGGCTAATGGCCTGCCCACAGCTGTGGCGCAAACAAGGCCTGACCTCAGAGCTTTTATGGAAATCAAATTTGTATTTTTATTTATTTATTTTTTTATCTTTTTAATAGTTGCAATAAAAAAAATCCAGACAATAAATATGGGATGAGAGAAAGAGGAGGTATGCGGGTCCCTGGCTGTAATTGAAGTCGGGACGTTACGCTCATACTGTATATCAGCAGTTTATCAGCACCTGGATGTGCCCGTCAGGTACAGAGGACAAACTTCAAAGCCCGTGATAAAAAAGAATCCACAATATCCTCTTAAAAAATTCAATATCCCATTCTAGACATTTCCTAAACAACAACAACAACAAAACATTTTGTCTTCTTGTCTTCTTACTTTTTGTTTTCCAGAGTTTCCAACCAAAACCATCCCAGTGAGATGAGCTCAGCTGTGGTGTGAGGAAGCTCTATGTGCTGATTAAAATGCATGTTAAAAGCTTAAACGAGCAATTTAGTGGTCTTAGAGGTAAACAAAATCACTGGCCATGTTTCCACTGATAGATGACTAACATTGAAAATCTTGTTAAAACACAACGTTCTGCTCAGAAACGTTGGGTCTTCCCATTTCTGTGGATATGACCTACCACGCTGCACAATCTGCTTGACCCAGCCTCCAGACTCTGCAGATACCAATCTGGACAAGCATCCACAGATGCGCAGGATCAAGCCCTCTCCAAGGAGGCCCCACTTCACAATCCACAAGACCCAAAAGATAATTTTGCCAACATTCCAGTGACGAACACCACAGGATCTGGAGAGGTCCCGACTTGCACAACAAATGATTTGCCCCAGCAGGAACTCGGGGTCGGCATGAAGTGGCACAATTGTTTTTAGGAACAGCACTATGAACGGCTCTTTCAGGCTTTGTTTCCATTGTGGTGTAGGATCCCATAGCTTTAACGCAAACTGCAACAAATAGCAGCTGTTGGGTTAGGTTTTTGAAATCTGTCTCGATAACTTCCCCTGCCGTGTCCGTCGACCCAGCAGTTTGAGGTGGGAAGTTAAAGAAAATGCACCGGCCATCGCACGTCGTCAATTCTCTCTGGTTCCTTCCAGTCATGGTTGGTGTCAAATTGTTTTCTGACTTCCTCTGTTAGGTTGGTTTGTTCTGATTTGTGCTCTTGAATAGAGATTGTAGTCTCTTTCTTTTGGGCTTCCGCCTTCGAAGTTTGTCTGGTTTTCTTCTTTGTTTTCTTCAGTAGTTGATTAATCGAGTTTCGTCACGTTGTTCTGGCTGGTGTCATATTGTTTTTCAGAACGGGTTTTAGTTTCTGATTTTTTTCAGTCCGTTCTGGTTTGTGTTCTTGAATGAAGTCGTGGTCCCTTTCTGGGTATATGTTTTTGAATCTTGTCTTGTTTTCTTCAGTAGTTGATTAAGCGTTGGGTTAGGATTAGGGTGAATTTTACATTGAAGAGGGTGATGTCAAAGAGGAAAAGCCTGATTAAACTTAGACAACATTTTTCTGCCCTCTCAAACTCCTCATTGGTTAAACTTGAAGAAAGCTAATGCTGATTGCTACTCAGTCGGCATCACACAGTGCTGTTTAAGGCCCGTAAGGAGTACCTATCCTGGAGTAGACGCTTTCATTCTTCCACAAAAACAACCCTGAAAGAGGATTCCTGCAGCCCTCAAAGTTTCAAGCTGCCAGTTTGCAAATAGTTCCAGTGTAAAATGGTCTAATATCATGCAGGTGGTTTTGATGTTGTGGCTAATCACTGGATTTAAAGTGGCATGTTCTGGTGTGTTTGTATCATCAGGACAGTGGATGTGGAACCAGAACAGTGGTCATATTTATAATAAGCAACCGTGTACGTAGCTCCACGGACAAAACATCATCATCTGAAACCTCGTCCTTCATTTCACAGTTGTGTTCTCAGTCCATAGAAATCGTATGTGTGCCGTAATAAGACAGCTCAGCACAGCTTAGCTTTGTGAGGCAATATAAAGTTTTCCACACAAGTGATGCACTCGACTGAGACTTTTGATGTAACAGAAAGCGTATGTTTCAGATAAAGGTAAACCCCGACGGTTAAAACAAACCACTTGCTAGTGTTGTACGAGTGAATTGCTTTTTCGATTTATGGCTGATGAGCTGAGATGGAGGCTGATTCGCAAGGTTGCTGATTGGCTGAGTGCTTGAATGGACGAATGGTTCAATAAATTGGCCAGATGACTGAATTACTGGCTGACTGGATTCATGCACCGAACAAATTACAGAGCAGAGCTCCAAATAGCATGGAAATAGGCCTTCCTCTTGGGACAGATTATTACATTTTCCTTTTTTTTTTCAGTTTTCATTTCCATTTTGTTATTCGGCTTCTTTTGAATTAGTGTGTAATTATTACAAGCCGAACTCTCTCTAAGCTGTCGACGGGGCGCCGTGCTGAAACTGCAGAGACGTACCTGGTGGATGCCATGATAGGGGTGGCTGGCTCGCTTCCTGACGGGCTGGCTTGAGTGAGTTTTGAGATTGACCTTGTTTCTGTCTGACTGACATGGCAGCTGGCCGCCTGATTGGCTGTCTGACAGACTGACTGGAGGGACTAATTGATTGACATTCGACTGTTTAGCTAAACTGATGGATGGGTATAGAAATAAAAAAAGAAAGTGAGACTTATCTGCTGTTGTGTTTGTGTATGTATATGTTTCATTTACATTCTGTCTGCCTCCGTTTTTATGACAAACCTATGCAGAGGTTTTATTCATTCACCCCTGGAGCATTTCATAAACACAAGTGGTAAAGTCTCTGGTTGTTGATTTAACCCGAAACATCATCCGTGTGTTTCACAGTATTTCGAGATTTGTTCTTTCATAAAAAAAAAATGTTCCAACTTCTGCCTTAAAATCACTCAGAATAGAACCTTAATGTCATTGTGACAAGTACAATGAAATTAAAAAGAGACAAACCAACATCCATGTCAAAATAAAACTATAAAAGCTGTAAAAGAGTAATTTAAAAAAATAAATATATATCTAAATGAACACGCAAACATACATCCATCTCTTAATTGCACAACCCCCTAATGGCCTTAGCAGCATGTGTTATGTTTTACATTTATTAACTGTGGTTATTGCTGTGGGGTAGAAGCTGTTCCTGAATCTACTTGTCCTTGTTCTGAGCGATCTGTACCTTCTGCCAACAGTTCAAACAGGTAGTGACCAGGATGTGAAGCGCCCTTTATAATGTTCTGGGCTTCTTCGAGACGGCAGTGGCTGTGCAGTTCCTCCAGAGTGAGGAGAGGGCAGCCGACGATCTTCTGATGAACCTCTGGAGCGCTTTCCTCTGAGCCAGTGTACCACATATGATGGTATGCTCTCTATGGAGCACCTGTAGAACGACAGCAGGAGTCTCTGGGTGATGCTGAGCACCCTCCAGGAAGTCCAGTCTCTGCTGGGCCTTTTGCAGCAGCTCACAGGTGTCTCCTCATTATGGACTCCCAGGGAGCTCAGATGTTAGTTTACACCCTTGTTTCCTCTAAGATGTGCTGATCTACACAGTTCCCGTCCTTCTCTCCAGCCACCCCTCCACAGTCGAGGCAGCTCGAGCACACCAGCTCAGCTACAACTCTGCTCAAACACTGTTCTACGCTACACAATGGAATTTGTAAAAAAAACAGAAGCTGATTCTGATTTCTAAACCCATTTTCCCAGTCTTAAATTACATGGTTTCTCAATGTAGGCCGACCACATACCGAAACAAAGAGTAGAACGAACCCTTTGTGATGATGCTGTTTGTTTGTCTGTGCACCAAACAGTGGTCCTAATCACGTTTTAAAATTACAGCAAGTTTCTGCGCCATCTCCAGCATAGTTCTGACATTAGATCCTTGTTTGGATGAAAAAATATGCACAAAATAATTGGTTTAGTTTTCATTGCAATGGATCAAAAGATGAACACAAGTCGTCTGTGTGCAACAAGATTCTAATGCAAAGTGGCCATTGGGTGGGATGTTGGTGGGGGTGAACAATTTTTTTCTGGTCTGCCACCTCCGCAAGTGTTTGTGAACGCTTCAGTAAATAAAAAAAAAAGTGACATCTATTTTCATTTTAGGTGCTCATCAGGTTTGTGGCTGACTTCACCAGACCTTCCACTTTCTGTCTCTAATTAACATTTTGCAGTGTGTTTGAGCTCATTGTTGTGGGATGAAGGTAGATGGCAAACACTTTGTTTTGTACAAATCCAACAAAAATGTGTGAATGCTGAGGTGTCGGCTACTTCCCCAAGCAGCCATGAGTGTCCAGGCATGAACATGATGCATCACTGAGGAGCTGGATGGTTTCGGTCGGCACGTCGCCAACGTCTTTCGCCACTTTGGTCAAGATTTATTTTGGTCTCATCAGTCAAAAAAAACTTTCCTCCAGAACCTTTCTGACTTCAACAAATTCCAATCCAGCCTTCTGATGCAGCAGTACAACCTCAGCCGTCCAAGTCTTCTGTGAACTGTGGATTGTGATACTTTCCCACCTGTACTCCTGAGACAGACGGTGATGTCTGTAAATGTTGGGTTCTTCCTCATAGTTTGAAGGGTTTGTTTTGTTCTGGCACCAGCTGCAGTTGAATTCCACCGGCGGTTCCCTTTTTTTCCTCCACACTGCTGTGCTTGAAATATCTATTTCCTGTGCTGCTGTGGTTCTTTTTTTGTGACTTTTTTTGTTTTGTTTTGTTATTTTCTCTCCTTACAAATAAGATGTTTTTGTGTCGTTCTGTCAGTCAGTCCTCTGGTCTTCATGCTGCCTTTTGGTGCCAGTTGCAGTCTCAGCAGACCGAAATGAAGGTGAAACATTTATGTGCGAACATCTTGACAACAAGTTCCACCTGTCAGCCAGTTGCTGACTTACTTTTGCACATGTGGAAGGGGATCAATCAGCACAGCTGCTTCTGTAAAATAGTAAAGTGTGTGTGAAGACCATTAAACGGGAGGTGATAATGGCTCCTTTAATTAAAAAAACCATCAGATGTCACTCTGCTGTGAACATGCTTAGGGACTGTTGGGATATTAGGATAAAGTGACACAAGGACAGCATTTAGGCTTTACACTCAATAACGAATCTGCTCATTCCACGTTTGTGGATGCCGCCCGAACGCGACGTAATTCAGCGTGACATTTGGTGCACTGCGCCCACATTTCAGTTGGAACCAACAGTGTGTAGCTCACCTCCGAGTACACAAAGCAATCTTTCTGAAGCAATCCAATTAATTCTTTTGTGTCTCGCTGAAGGAAATCAATGCTGCAAAAGGAACTGCGCGCAATTCAAAGAATAATTTATTTACACAAAGTCTTGTCTGCAGGCTATAACCCTTTGTAATAGAGTGGAGTCCGAGTGCCGCCAACGCCGGCAGATCGTCGGCTCGCAGAAGCGGCTTCGGCGCCGTTTGTTAGGGAGAGTTAAGATATTAAAAACTGGTTAAAACACGGTGCCGCTTTATAAAACTCTACTTGCATATCTATCGAGCACCCGCGGCAATTTATTGGCTGACATTTGCATTGCAGGTACACAAATTCTTTATGCACGTGTTTTACTTTTCAAACCGCATCAGATGGAAAAAAAAAGACGCCGCTGGAGTTGTCGTCGCCGCCATTTGACAATTCCTTCACGTTCTTTTATGTGAGACACAACAAAGCAATATTGCTCAGCGTCAACGCTCCGCCGGTCTATCTGGATTTTGTCAAAGAAAACACACACAGGAACACAAAAGTACACTGTCAGGGAGGCACAAAGGTTCAAACTGTACTGCAGCATCCACACACACACACACACACACAGGCCGGGCAATGAAGCATGGCATCACACAACTGACCACGGCTCCCAGGTCATTTAGACTTTTTTCATAGTCCATTCACACAGCACCAGAACACACTATCGCCCACACAGCAGAGTGTTTTGTCTTGCTCTGATGGACCCGCTCCGTCGGTGTGTGTTGGGTGGGAGTTACCGTAGTGCAGCCAGATGCCGCGGTAAGAATTGACAAGCCCGAACCCCCGAGACCTGCACACAATCACACACAACACACACATAAATACAGAAAGACAGTAGGTGAGGCTGTGAAGGAAATACAGAGAAGGAAGAAGAGGGAGGGAGTGAGGTTTATAAGAGATAGCTGACAGCTGTCTGGTACACACAGCGCTCTAACCCATCCCAAAGGAAAGTGCAATTTATACACCATTTCCTAAACCTCCCGAAGGGAAAGTATCATTTTCCACTGCATAATAAACAGCGGAGTGGAGGAGAGGCGGCAATAACACTTATTGAATAGAACTCCCATCGCTGTAGGACGACGCGACCAGCCAGACAAGTGTGTTTGTGCGTGTTGTGGGGCGTTTAGAAATGGAAAGTAAAAAAAGATCCTGGTGGCCAGCAAATGATGCCGTTTATATTTACACTTTGGAAGACTATGATGGTGGACGAGCTTTTAGATGGATGTGTGATCTCAGTGGGGAAACACTGCAGCGTCGAGAGCTCGCCGCCACATACTGTGAGAAATCAGTGACCGTGTCAAATGCTGCATGTCGCCATGAGGCTCGGCCGGGCTGAAGGGGAGCTTCACAGAGGGCTGACGGGCAATCAAGAGGGGTGGATTGATCGGTACAAATTGCCTGTGTTCATAAAAAGCAGGCGGCCACGGTGGCCACCAATAGGGATGCCGACATTTTAACACTTGTATGTTTGAAGCGAACGCGGTCGGACCACAGCCAGTGATCGCCACCTCTAATAAACGGTTGTGATCTGTGTGAACGTTAATCAGTGTTAATTGTTCATTGGTTAAGAGAAAAGCTTTGGGAGAAAGGATGAACATTAAGGCACCTTTTACTGATTAAATAGAGTATTCTCAGTCCACTTAGTTCATCGTGGCATCACATTTCATGGCAAGCTGACCAATATGTGTTTACAAAAGCCACTGATGTCAGCATCATGGTGGCACCAGTGGACATGTGAGTCATTTACATCATCACCATGAATACATCAACATAAAGTGTCTCTAATCCATCCATTTTTATTCGTTTTATTGTATTACACAGGGTTTTGCTGACATATTCTGTCCGTTTTCAATCTTGTTCTTCCTAAACTGACCTTTGGCTGGACATAGTGGGTTGTGACAGCAGTAACGTTGGGACATCTCCAATGACGACATTCGGTATCAAACAAAGTCGAGACCAGCGTTGAGTCACGCTGCCTGAGATATGGGAACAGCGTGACTCAAAGGCTTTTTGAACAGTTCCTTTGAGGTTGCAGCGAATATTCATAGTGAGCACTTGTTGTATAGATGCTTTTTATATCCTCTGCTGGGTCGCTTCCAGACAGTAACGTCAGGCTGCACAGTGAATAAAAACAACATGCAGAAAGAAAAACAGCATTGAGTGCATTTTAAAACAATCATACATTAAAAGCATTTTTGTAGAGGTGAGTTTTGGTGAGTGATTTGAACGTGGACAGGTTCGGGCAGGATGTTTGGTGGTCTGGAGTTCCAGAGGGTGATGACGGAGAAAGCTCTGTTAACCCCTCAGGTTCGGTGCTTGGTGTCAGGTGGTATGGAGAGGAGGTGGGCATCGGAAGATCGGTGGTTATGAGAGGGGGTCTGGTTATGAAGAGTTTTGTGGGTGAGGAGGAAGATTTTAAAGTGGATACGCTCTTTGATAGGGAGCCAGCGTACGTTTTGGAGGACGGGGGTGATGTGGGTGAGCAGGCGAGCGACAGAGTTCTGGATATGTTGTAGTTTGTTGAGCTGTTTGGTGGGAAGGCCGTAGAAGATGCTGTTGCAAGTCTGGAGGTGATAAAAGCATGAATCAGGGTCTCAGTGGTGGAGAAGGAGAGAGATGGGCGCAGATGTTTTTCAGGTGGAATATCACAACGGCTATTTAACTTGTGTTCGAGTACAACGATCAACAACAATTCTATTTTTTTTTTTTTTTTAGTTAAAAATCATACCAATATTAACTAATTATTTCTATTTAAAACATCTGCTATTTAGGGTAATAATGTTCTGATTTATTTTTGGATTAAGGTAACAGAATGAAAACATTCTCAGGAATTCAACCCCTAACGTTACACTCCTACATACCTGCAGTCACTGGCAACCTCCATCCATCCATCCATCCATCCATCCATCCATTTTCTTATCTGGTGTCGGGTCACAGGGGCAGCAGGAGGAGCAGGTCATTCCAGACTTCCCTCCCCCCGGCGACGCTTTCCAGCTCTTCCTGGGGGATCCCGAGGTATTCCCAGGCCAGCCGAGAGATATAATCCCTCCAGCGGGTTCTGGGTCTCCCCCAGGTGGACGTGTTCAGAAGACCTCCAGACGAAGCCTCTCCAGAGGCATCCGAATCAGATGCCCAAACCACCTCAACTGACTCCTTTCGATGTGAAGGAGCAGCCATACCAGCAGTTGAGGTGGTCTGGACTGGCAACGTCATGGAGTTATTTTCACACCAGAATATTTAAAAAAAAGAACTTTAGGAGAAATACCACTAATAACACCAGTTGAGCACGTGATTTAAATAAATTAATCACTGCAGAATGTGGATAAGGTTGTTGGAAAATTAGGTTTCTATTTAAGGGTTAATTTAAAAAGGAGTAACTGAAGAAAAGAAGCAACTAACTGGAACTACACTACAGTAGTTGGTTTAAGATGCAGCTGTCAGACTTTGAACTTCTACAAAAATGGATCAACTCCAGTTCTGGTTCATCTGCAGCAACAGTAAAGTACGAACCTTTACTACGTGTTGTTAAAGATCTTAATGGGATAGTTTTGCAAAACATTTCTGATCTGTTCTTCTTGAGTCATGTCTACTCTTAGTTTTGTTTTATTTACTTTCTGGTTTTACTGTTTACACTTTAATCTGTATACTTTCCTTTAAACTTTGCTTTTACAGTTTTAATTTCACCAACACGTTCCACTCCTTGGCGTTCCTGTTCATGTGCTTGTCTACATACTTATATTGTTCGCTCTCTCCACGCCTTCACACGCCGCGGTTGACTGTCATTAACATCCCTCTTTGTGGTTCGACCTCTCCGTCCTCTCCTTCGCTGCATCGTTCTGCAGGTACCGTCGGCTCCACCGCTGCCCTTCTGTGGCTGGAAGCCTCACCTCGCCTCGCCTCATCTGTCCGACGTTGACTGGAATCTTGTTTGCTGTGTCTCGCTGCTCGTCTTTTTTTTTTATTCTCTCTCTGCTCCGTTCTCACCCCGGCTGATTGGGGCAGATGGTTGCCCACCTCTGAACCTGCTGCTCCTGGAGGTCTCTTTCTGTTAAAAGGGAGATTTTACTCTCCACTGTGTCCAAGTGCTGCCCAACGGGGACTTGTTAGGGTTCTTCCTGGACAGTTTTTTCTTTCATAGTCAGGTAAATCTGGAATGTTAAACTTGTATCTGAAATGGAAAGCACTTTGGGTCTGTTGCTTTAAACGTGTTACATAAATACAATTTACTCTGATGTCTTGCAGAGCTGCTTCAGGTCCGACTGAATGACTCCATAAATAATTTCCTTTACATGATCACTAGAACCAACGTTAACGGCACAGAACACGCATTCATATACTTCATATTAAGGATCCACTTTTCTTTTCTTTTCTTTCTTTTTTTTTTTTATCCTCTTAAGCCCTCGGTCTCTTTCCCAGCCTGTTCTTCATTTTAATGAAGTGCATAATGAAGTTTTTGTGGCCTCGTGCCACTCGAGAGCAGGTGGTTCTGTGGTGCTGAGCCACTTCACACTGGGTCAAGGTCACAGACCCTGTGAATTAAATTGGAACCAGGAGGCGAAATGCCACGAGGTGCCAGGAAATCAAGCCATGACTTGGCAATGCGATGTGAAGACGAGTAGCTTCAGCGTAATCAAGGGAGGGGGAAAAAAAAAGGAGGGAAGCGTGAAGATGAAAGTTGAGCGATGGTGTTGTGGTCGATTCATATATGAAGACAGATGTTCATGAGAATACAGATGTCATGAATCGGCTCCAAAAACGAGCTACAAGAATACCTTTGTTTTTCTTTTAAGTCATGGAGTGTCACTGCGCTCACCCGACTTGACACCAAGAAAACTCAAGACTCCAACTGAGACATTTACCTGTTTCTAGTTTTTTTGTTTTATTATTTGGTGGGAGAAACAGATAAATAATATATCTATTTCTTGTTTTCGTAAACCAGTTCACCTTCAGTTAACCGAATCTGTGAGCTTCCCTGTGGCTGAGGAGCTGAGAGACCGGCGGTGAGCAGTGTTGCCTCTGGTCTGAATTCCATTTTCCACCAACACTTTTGCATCTTCTTCATATCCTTTCGCCTCTATCGCTATCTGGCAGTGACCTAAAATGGTCAAAAAGAAACACAAATGCAGTTTTGCATGCATGGGCTGTTGCATGATTTATTTTTTGTTGCTCCTTTCTGTACAGTAAAGACCACAACAGCTGTATAGATAGAAGAAGTAAGCAGGGGGGGAAATGTTGTACAAGAAGCAGCCAGCATGTTGGCTTCAAAGGAAATCAATAGTGTGGGGGCTTTTTTTATTTTATTTTGCAGCTCAGCATTGCAAGATATAACTTTATCTAAGTCTGCTGTGGTCGAACTAACTTGATCATAACTTTGTCTTTATACACAAAGCACAAAACAAATGCATCTAGCACACATTATCAGGGTACTCTTTCTGGTACAAACTGATTTTCTGTGTAGTATAAAGCTGTATAGACATATTTGACATCGTAACAGCTTCTGAAACCAAAAATATTGCAATCGCCCCCTGGTGGCTGACTCCGGTATTGGCCATACATCCTGTCCATGTTTATGTGAGCAGACGGGACATGAGCCAAACTAAAGAACCCATTTTTAAATATTCTTTTTACCCAAATATAGTTTCTCTCATGTGAAGTGGTTTTTAAAAGAGAACTTCTCTCATACGTTTATTTTTCTATTTGTTATTTGATGCTATAAATATGTAGCTAGACAACAGCTGATGCTAATATTTTTGTTTTTTTGTTTTTTTTAGCTGGAAAATTATATGACAAAAATGTGAACTCCTCAGGTTAAATGACCTGTAAAGGGAAGGATGTTCGACGGTGACACCAAATCCTCACCCCTCAGTTGCTGCTGTCTACTGTGCAGAGTCCTGTATGTGTAAAAAAAAAAAAAAAAAAAGTGTGGATGCTTCGGGTCTTGAAGAAGTCTCAGGTCACTGCATGTGGGAGCAGGTTTTCTTTTGAGGACTCTTTCTGTATTCAGCTGCATTAATCTTTCTAAAATTCTGCCCACTTTCCCTGCCCGTTGCATGATGCTGCCGCCACCATGCTTCACCACATGATGAGCTGTACCTGGTACCTGCAAGATGGGTTTCTGTTCAAGCAGTGAAATTGTTATCTTATCAGTCAAGATTATCTTATTTTTCTGCTCCTCCCAGAGTCTTTTAAATGCAGTCGGTAAGCGCCATAGGAGCCGTCATATGGCTTTTATTCAGGATAGTTTTCATCTATTCGCCATAAAGTACTGCAAAGGTGATGGAGTGCTGTTGAGATGGTCATCTCTCTGGCAGGTTCTGCCATCTCTGCAGAGGATGTTTCGAAACTGGATAAATAAACTATCGTCGTAGTTATTTATTAAAGATGGAAACACTCAAAGCAAACATTTTCGATGTGTAGATAGCTGGTTGGAGGCTGTTGTTGTTGTGCTCTGTGTTAGAAAAGGTGAACGGGGAGAAGAATCGCAAGTGAAATCCACATTTAGAATAGTTCGTTATTTACACCTCCAGCACTAAAAAGTGAATTTAGCATTCAATTTGGGTGGCGTTTCAGTACAGTGTGGACAGTCTGATGTAGGGCCAGTACAGAGATCAAAGCATGTCAGTGGACTGTGGAAGGAAGCCGGAGCTCAGAGGGTGAACACGCAAACTTAGCCTGACCCTAGATTTGTATGTAGACAATATAGCTTGAGGTGTTCCTCCTACTTTTTTGTGTGTGTGTCAAAGACATATGCATTCCAGATGTGGTAAATGCTTCCATAAGATGTTTCCCTTCACATTTGAATCAGATGTCATTAGATCTAACAGCTGTGGGGAAATCTGACACTTGACAAAATGAACAATTGCTCAAAGACATTTCACGACATTCTATCCAGTTGCAATACTTCACTACTTCACTAGCGATCATCTGAACTGCCATTGGCTCTGTTTGCTCTGGTGTCCGACTGTTTGTCCGCACTATGGATCTGGTCTTCTCTCTGGTTTTTACCTGATTTCACCAGTGTTGTTGTGTGTGTGAAGAAAAGCATCTGTGCAGCAGTGACGTTGGTTCTGAGAGAGGTCCTTGCCCTGATGTTTCACAGCTGTTTCGGCAGCCCGAGGTTATAGCGGTTATAGCTGATCAACGTATCATGCAGACTAGATACAGACATTTTCTCATTACAATGTGTGTGTGTCAAGCCAATGACATTGTGAGCAGTGTCCACATGACGATGGATGAGTAGCCGAGGGATTAAAAGATTAATATGGATAATATGCAGAAGGGACAATATTTACCGTGTGATGGGACGTCCATTTCAAACACTGCTGGCTTTTTATTGAGTGAGTAAACAGCGAAAGGCCCGCATGCCTCCAGCCTCTGACTCACACACACACACACACACACACACACACACTTCAGTGTTTTTCATGCCTACAACATTAATTTTTGTCTTTTGAGGTCATGAATTTAGCTTGTTTTTGTTTGTTTTTGTTTTTAATCTGACACTGCCAAAAAAATCATTATGCATCTGAATCAATGTGTTTGTTTCTATTGACATCCCAGACTGAGATAAACCAAATCAATGCATACATACATACCAATTACTAATTATATATGTATACACACAGTTGTCCTCAAATATTTTCATACCCTTCCATTGCAGTTTTTGATGTTTTAATGTTTACTTTAATGTTTTTTTTTTGTTGTTGTTTGTTGTTGTTTTGTTTTTTTAATATTTCTGTTGGAACACAGTTCAAAACCAAAGTCATTATTTTCATTAGATAGATAGATAGATAGATAGATAGATAGATAGATAGATAGATAGATAGATAGATAGATAGATAGATAGATAGATAGATTAATGAATGGATATTTGGTAGAGATGATTAATGCTGTTAAAAGCGGAAAATAATCTTAATTAATCTTTGGGCTTGTACATGTTTCTCCTAAAGGACCTCTATGTAACTTCTTCAAATGAATGCAAAAGATTTCAAACGTGATTATTGTACCCTGAGTTTAGTAACTGGCAGCAGAGGCGAGCACAACTCAAATCTAATTGCGTTTTAATATAATTTCAATCTTCAGAAACACAAGTACGTTACTCCTGTTTAAGCCTCTTTAAATATGTATTTATATCTATATTCCTTTTCCATGTAAAAACCATAATAACTCAGCGTTGAGTTTGCAGCAGATGTGATGAAGGGAAGCCATCTTTGTGTCTCCTTGTGCTCCTCTTGCACTGTTGCTAGGCAACATCGTTACATTCTGTACGGTGATGTCATAGATTCTAGATTCGGTGTAGAACTCTGTGTGCTAAACATCAGGTCTGAACACTGTAACTCTTCAGTTCACATCTTGACACTGATCCTGGATGAAAAAGCAGCAGTTCAGGCGACTTTTCAGGCCCAGACAACGATCAGAGACCAGAGTTCAGGGTGAGATTCAGCAGTGACAAATACTTTTTGGGCCTTTTTGGATTCATTTTGCATGAATGAAGCTTACAAGAAGAACATACGGGGGGTGGCGAAGACATAGTTGGACCTCTTGAAGGATTCCGTGAAAGTTTCTCTCACCGCCTCAAAGAACCTGAAGAACAGAGACCTCTTAGGGGTTGGACCAGGAATCACTTTCAGGTGGATTTTCAAACTATTCGCAACAGCATCATCAAAAGACCGATCTTCTGACGTCATTGCCGCCTCCAGGAATTTTTCTGTGGAGCCAAACTGCTTGTGGAGATCCTTCGCCATGGCCGTGGATATTGTCCTCATCTTCTTGATTATTCTGGCAGAAGAGAGTCGTCCAGCGGCAGGTCTGACAGAGGTGCCAAAATGATGCTGAAATCCTTAACGGCAACCGGTTTCTCTCAGCAAGCGTAGCTTGTCCAGCTTGTTGTGGAGGGAGCGGACATTGGAGAGCAGGAGGACGGTCCTGCTGGTCTGGAGGGGTTAGCCTTTAGCCTAGCATGGATCCTGCTGGTCTGGAGGGGTTAGCCTTTAGCCTAGCATGGATCCGGCTCTCTTCCTCCTCCTTTGTTTACCTTCGTTTGCGCTTCCTTCTCTCTCGGGCAACTGCCGGCGTCGTCTCCGATCGGATTCTGTGTTGGTGAAGTATGTCCACATCACAACCCACAATTCCAGCACCGTTCACTGTCCTGACGCCCAGCAAAGTCGGAATGAACGTCTGGGATCGACAAGACACTGACCTAATCACTGACCTACATGAACTCAGAAATGTCGTATTTTGGTCCTTCAGATGCTCCCTGGGTTTTGTTTTTTTTTGGTGTGCATTTAAAGTCTGAAACACTTTTTAAGCTTTAGCTTGGAAAGACCTGACGATGGCAAACCTCTCCAGTCTGATGGAGTTTGAGAGGATCTGCCAGGAAGAACTGGATAAACTGCCAACATTTAGGTGAACACAAACTGTAGAGACGCACCCGAGAAGACTCAAAGCTGTAATCGCTGCCAGAGGCGCTCCCACAAAGTACTGAGTTAATGGTCATAATGAGAAACTCCAGATTTTATTCTGAATAGACTTATTGGTTATTGAGCACAGATCCATGGAGGAAAAATGTTATTTCTCTTTTTTTTTCTTGAGTGAAGGAGCCAAAACACAGTCGTGGAAGTAACTGCATCTCGCCTACAGCTGGTTCAGAGTGCAATAAAAAGACTCTTAGCAACACAAAGAGGAGAAACCAGATCCCCCTTCTGTACTGGTTACCAGTGAAATCCAAAAAAAACCAAAAACTTTTATCAGTTCGATTTTCTTTTTTGTTTGAAATCAGGAGGTTACATTCCTGAACTCCTCATCTTCTTTCCCACCTCCAGACTCCTCAGATCACCGGCCTCCATTCCCCGCACACAGCCAGCATCCACAAGCAACACAACAATGTTCGTTGTTGGCCCTAAACTAAGGCTTCCACTCACAGTTTGAACATCTCCCTCCGCTGTCAAAACTCAAATACAGTCGTGTTTTCTGTACAATATTTCTTACATACAGATTTCACAAGCTTTCAGTGTTTTCCTAACATGCTCTCACAATGTAACGTCACCGTTTGGTCAACGCTTGTGGGTTTTTAAATGTCTTTCGATAGACTCGCAGGCACGTTTCAGTTTAATACTTCCATCAATGCATGTGTTTTAGTTTCTGTGGCGTCTTTGTTTGGCGGATCCCAACAGAAACCGGTACAGGAGGAGGGCAGGCAGACGTGATCCGCTCATTCGGCTCGTCTCAGACATCAGAACGCCGAATTATATAAATAAAGCGCCGTAGCCGTTTTGATTCCAGGGTTACAAAAATACCTCCTTGTAAAGTTCTCCTTGACACGCGGCGGCACCTTTTGTTGAGTTAAAATAGCCGAGCTGTGCGGCAATAACATTTAATCTGCGCTGACGAGAGGGGCTCTATTGTTAGTGGATGCTTTATTCTTTGTAAGTCGCTCAGAGAGAGAGAGAGAGAGAAAAAAAAAAAAAAACCCTCACAGCTGACACGAGCCTTTTCTGGTCTATGAGAGAATGAGACAGATAGAATCGGTTTCTGTGACTCAGCGACAGAACAAGGGGGGAAACATAAAGAGACCCAGAGAGATAAAACAGTCCACGGACCAGAGGACTGAGCCAGAAAGCTGACAGCTGGCTCTTGTCCACGGAATAGCCGAAGCCACTTCCCACGGGAGGCTGAGAAGTTTTGCATCTGCACTGAATGCGTGTGCACATCCCCGTACGTGCACTTCTGTCTGAGCTTAGTGCCGATCCGCTGTTACAGTTTAACAATGCAGCGACCGTCACTGTACATGTGGCACACGATGCAGTTCAGTCTTCTGTTGTTTCAAAGGTGATTGTTTTGGGTTGTTTTCAAGCATTTTTACATAAAAGTCAACCACAGATTTTTCAAAACCTGTTTAAAGTGGTATTTTTGGTTATTAATCCCCATGATGTGGAGGAAGGAAGGCTTTCAATGCACATGTGTGAAGGGTATTTATTGATGGTCATCCATCCATCCATCATCTATACACCGCTTAATTCTCACTAGGGTCATGGGGGGCTGGAGTCTATCCCAGCTGACTCAGGGTGAAGGCAGGTTCACCTGGACAGGTAACCAGTCTATCACAGGGCTACACTTAGAGACAGACAACCAAGCACACTCACATTCACACCTACGGACAATTTAGAATCACCAATTAACCTCAGCATGTTTCTGGACTGTGGGAGGAAGCCGGAGAACCTGGAGAGAACCCACGCTGCACGGGGAGAACATGGAGACTCACCAGGACGCGAACCGGCGACCTTCTTGCTGCAAGGCAACGGTGCTAACCACTGATCCACCTTGCAGCCCTTAATGATGGTTAGTTTTAATCTATTTTTTTTAATGTTTGGCTAATATTTCCACTTCTTTTTATGTAATTAAAGCCTACTTCATGTTAGAATGGTGAATCATATTTCTCAAAAAAACATGTTGGGTTCCGTTTTATTTCATTTCATCGTAACTTGGAGACTAATTTCCCCACCGTTTGCCAAGCTACAAATCTAGAACGTAGTTGCTTTGGTTCATTATTACAAATTTTTATTTTGTTTTTCTATTTCTGATGCTTTTGTTTTTTTCACCTACTGCATGTGAAAATAATGACGATGAACTTATCCGAAGCACAACCTCATAATGCAAAAGATATGCTTTCATTTTTGACCTTGGAAATAAATGTTTGACAAAATAACCTTGAATCAAAGTCTGCTTGTTCTTCTTAACATTCTGGACGTTCAAAGTTAAAACAGAACGTGCATTCGATGGCAAAGCTCACAATATGTACCTGAGGGCCGGAGAAAAGTCCTGTCAAATGTAAAAAATATATTCAATTACAACTAAGCAATCTAACAAAATGACGTGTTTCATTATGTTCTGGATGCAGTTTGTACTTGTTTTCGTCGAGTATAATTATTTCATTACTACTAACACTAGCGGCTGATACAAACAACTCTGTATGAAGGCATATCACTGCCCTTCACGGGTCGAATGCAGACTTCATTTGATTAAAGTGATTTTAGATTAATTATTTTTCAATCTACAGCGCCCACAGTAAGCCTTGTCTTGTTTATGACTAAGTATAACTCTTCAAACGAAGGCGATGCTTCACGTTCATCCTTCTACCATGAACTAATTTAGTCATTTGTCAGAATTGATTTTTTATTTTTTAGTTCGAGAGACGTTTCATGTGGCTCCAAGAACATCTGAAATGATCCAAAGTAAATGAAGATGTTGATGGTTTGGATACATGAAGATCCAATAGTTTGGGTCTACTGAGAGGGGATTGGGGATTGGATTGGTGGTTCACGAAAGACCCCCTTTGATAAATGTCAATGTGCCAATGTGGTGTTTTTTTTTACTATATTTACATCTTGGAGGACCTAACACAAGTGAAAGAAGCAGTCAGTGACTGAATGGTTGCCATTGAAAGTGAAAAGTCTCAGTCTTACAGGAAGTGAGTCGGTACTAATTCAGACTCTGAGAGTTTCATACGTAACAAACCTACAGAACGAATCCTGACAGCTGATAAGGTCGGATTATCAGTGCTATTATTCTGTAATGCCCTCACTAAAACGGGGCTTG
The DNA here is from genome assembly GCF_000690725.1 of Stegastes partitus. Lineage (NCBI taxonomy): Eukaryota > Metazoa > Chordata > Actinopteri > Pomacentridae > Stegastes > Stegastes partitus. The sequence continues at coordinate 147,012 of NW_007578323.1, forward strand.
AGCTAGCCAGCCAGCTAAAGAATATAACAAGACAGTGGCAAGACACGATGTGCGACAAAAGGCACGTCTTCTTATAACCAATTGTTTTGCTTGTTGCCTTGTCCAATTTTAATCTCATTTAATTTCATCTCAATGAAACACAAAACAGGCTTACTTTTAGAACAAATATAAACACCATCGTTTCAGTGAGACATTGACTGAAACAATGTAGGAGCAAGCGGACTATCCCGAGCAAACACTACGTAACACGACTTGTTAAAACATAGCAGTCAGACAGTAATTACAACCATCACGGGAATCATGGAAATACGCCTCCTTTAAGCAACGAGAAGCTGGACGCCACATGTAGCAGGAAACGCTAACTTTTTTCATCACAGAAACAACAAAATACCTTTAAATACCTTTATACACCCTGACCGTTGTAATTAAATAAATGACCAATAGATGGCGCCAGACTAGAGCACATAAATCATATTAACAAATATTGTTAGCAAGACCATGACAATTGGTTGTCAGGTTGAACATGTACAGCTTGATTACTGCAGTATTACAAATTGTCATAGTGCTGTGACATTGTATTTTTACAGTGTAGAAACTGGAGGCTGGGGTCAATCCCAGAATGCAATGGGGACACAACGCACAGGTTTGGGGTACAAGACTGAAAAAAATAAAAATAAAATACAGACAACTGAAAGAAAACCCAATCAGACACTGTAAGGAAACATCTCCAAGCAAAAAAGGGGCCAAAGAGGTATTTATTCAATTTACAGTGTTCTTGATCATTGACTTGATGCCATTTACTATCATTTTCCAATTAAACATGAGGTTTTCTTAGGGTGTAAAGTATCATCACATGGTGAAACCCCCTCATATAGACAATTAATCCAATGTCATCCAGTATAGCGCATGGAACTTACATAAAAACAATGTCACCGCGACACCAAATGATAATTACAGCATGGACACTGTTTACTAGCTGGCCTACATTCAATGAGAGCTCATCAGCTCATACAGTACTTTCAGTTCACACTGATACCTTGACCTTCCCTGGTTTTAATTCATTAAGCGGACCATCCCTCTTCCTTCACAAGGGGGCACGAGCAGCTCAGCCAAGGTTCTTTATTCCTCCACTGGCGAATGCATCCTCCCAATTAGCACTAATTGAAGTCATAACAAACAGTGAGCAGGGCGGCAGTTTGGTGACAGTCTGCTGGTCAAGACGGCGCTCGTGTTTTATCCGCCGTTACATGAGTGGACCGTTATTTAAGTCACATTACATGGTAGCTGTGTTAATTAAAACTCAACAGTTCTGCTAGTTGTGTGGGAGATGAATTACTGGAAAGCGCTTCTGAAACATATAGATAGTCTTTAGGTGTAGTTATTTATATGGAAGCAACAGCTGAATGTAAAAAGTTAGAATAAAAGCATCGTACACTCATGACTCGATAATCCGACACTAAATGTAAAACCTTCTTTTATGTCGGATTGTCAAGACAGAGGTCCAGATACAAGGAGGGCTTGATGCTGGAAGGCTCATTAGTTGTTAATTATTGTTCATAGCTGTTATAATAACTAGTAGGACTGGTCCGAATAGCGCTTTCTGGCCCAACTAATGATGAACATCTGAATATTCTGCGCGGTCGGAGGACACTTCCACTCCGGGGCAGCGCTCTGACGGGGTGGAAGTGTCCGGAACACACAGGCAGTACTTGGCTGCTGATGCTAGTTTAGTTAGCGCTCACACTTCTGTTTCCACCATCGGTGGCTCCGCCGCCACCGTTACCATCCATATTTACTTCCAATAAACACTGAGCACGCTCACTGCATGTGATGTCGTCCCGTCATGCGGGACACTTTTGGGTCGTATGAAGTTCACACAGCAGATCACATACAAGTCACATTGAGTTGGAAATGTGAACGAATTCGTAAAAAAATCCAAATTGAGCGTTAAGTCCTGCAGTCGGAACGTAGCCAATCTGTGGGATTGTTAAGGGACGGATTATCGAGTCATGACTGTATTGCTTTAGTTATGCAGATGATGTGATTTAATATCATGTATGAATGGCCAAAAGAGTCTTTAAAGAAGATTTGTTTTATTTTTCTCATACTTAGAAAGAGGTTTTCTTTATTTTTTTTGTTCTATTTTGTCCAGAAACACTCTTACTATTAAGTTAATCTTTAAATATAGTAGGCACAGTGACTTCTGTTGTTATGTTATCATATCTTTGACATCTTTGACGACATCTTCGGTACAGTTTTTGCAGTTTTAGTGGCACCATATACAGAGTTTGAAGAATTGCCAACTTTCAGCTGTGCCACAGGTGGCAGCTCTGACCTTTAAACAGAGTGACCCAGTTTGGCTTGATGACCTTTTAAGACACTCATGAAGGATGCAGTTGATTAAATCAGCAATTAGCTGAAAATACATAGCGCGATCAATCTCGGTGGTTTCAGCGCAGCCATTATGTTGATCGAGGGTTTGTGTTATCCGTCGTGATTGACTGGATGTGTGATTAATGTAATGTGATCGTCAGAATGTGAGACAAATTAGTTTTGATTGGTTGTGTAAGTGGTGTCAGGGTCTGTCTCGTCATGGCTGTTTACCGCCGTTTGTCTTAATTGTTGTATCTGTAGACATCTCATAAACGGCTTTCTGCCTCTGATCTCTCACTTTGTCCCACCATCATCCTCCTCACTTCTTTTTTTCCCCCGTCTTTTTCGGTTTTTTGATTCATTATCCATCACAGTGGCAATCACATGGAAAATAAAAATAATTATTCTACTACCACTCGACTCATTTATCCATATTGTCTTGCTTTCCACACACAACACAACATAAGGTTGGACCAAAACAAAATAAAACATCCATCAGTAAAGCTTTAAATTTGCTTCGTTTTGTTTTCTAAAATAACCAAAGGAAAATAAAATGTGATTGGTTGTTGTTACTGAATCACTCAGCCATTTTTAAATTTGAATGTGTTTATGACTGAATTTTATGTAAACCAAAAATCTAAATGTTGTCATGGTAAAGATTTTAATTTAAAGTATTGAGTTAATGAGAATCAAATGGATGTGAAGTCCTGAAAATAAAAGATGCTTAGTCAGAGCCCTAAAGCGTACAGTGTTCCAGAATAAAATTAATTATAATTAAAAACATGTATTAATTAAATTAATGAATATTCTCCATCATTCTGAAATCTATTTAGTGAAGACAGACTTTAAGTTGCAGATTATTTATGCAGATCCAACCGCTGTATAAAGAAGGGTATCGTCAGCATAGAAGTAAACACAGTGCAATACTTGTGATCTGTGATCTATAGAGTTAACATGATTTATTGGCTATAAGAGAGAAATGGCTAAAAGATGCATATTTTAATAATAATACACGTTTTATTTATAGTATTTTTAAGATGTCCAGAGGCACCTTACACAATTCACAGCTGGGGTTTCTGAGATCCAACAGTCTTGAAATGTGATATGACTTTAGTCATTATCATACGGTTCGTCAACATATGCTTCTACAAAGGCTTTTAAATACTTACTTTTGCATTGTCATCATGACAACATACTCCTGCAAACGCCCACTGGAAGATCTGTAGTGCTGAATATCGAAGAAACAGGAAACAAGAACTTGTATGAAACTTTATCTTCTGCATCATCAAATATGCTTCTGTTTCCAGCATGAAGAAAACACTTCCTATTTTTGAATACTTTGTTTATGGGCTGTTTTCAGAAGGTTGATATGGGACAGTGGGAAAAGCAGAGGTCTAAATACAGGATGAATGATGGCTAAATTCCATTTAGTTTGAAGCTCAGAACAAACCCACTGTTAATGCTATTCCCAGTACTTGTGCTGTTCTACTGCGACAAGTCAACACAGCAAAACATCATAAGTGATGATAACTTGGTTTAACACAAAGTCACTATAACGGCAAATGAATGACAAGTGATGTATTGACATGTACTAATTATCTCCTGAAGGCAGATGGATGGCTTGCAAATCATGCAGTGCCTTACTTAGAGACGTGGCTGTCGTAGATACCAGGACGGTGACAGGTTTCCAGTCGGATCTGCTCGAGAGGGTTCTGGGTAATTTGGTCGCATTAGCACACTGATGAAATTTTACTCTGAAATCCATCTGGTGTTCAGGTAGACCGAGGTTTTTGTGTGGTAGAAGACATCAAACCGCCGAACTGGAAGTTGCTGCGCTGATTCAAAATCAATAAAATGCCCCGAGTGCACACGGAATCACAGAGACGGTATTGACCGCGATGTTGAGATTAAAGCTGTAGGTTCTGCACCTGCATTCCTACTGTGTTCAATCATATCCTTCAAACAACACCGAGGATCCCTGCTGCTCCTGTACGCTCCGCACACCTCCTTCAGTTTTTCTATACACTCTGACTCTGCAGCAAGCATATTTCACCGAACTGCAATCATAAAAAGACGGCAACGTTTGACAGCCTGAGGCACCCACGTAGACATCCTCTCAATGCAGGGTTCTTAATTACACCCTCAGGGTTTGAAAATTAACCAAACTTATGCTTAAGCAACAATGAGGCTGCAAACTGTATTTGCGTTATTATGCTTTTCAGACACTTTTCAATTCCAGGTGTCATGCGGTTGGTTAACCGTGGAGGTGATATACAGCCACACGTGAACACGCTTCACATATTTCCTCGCGGCCTTTTTTTACACGGCCCGCATCACACGTCGTACACACTACCTGCCGGCTGGCATGTTGTCGGGCCGTCATGTTGGATTTACCAGCATCACGCTCCAGTCAGGCGGCTCCCAAGAATACGTGCCGGGAATAATTTCTAAATATTGATTCCTTCCGTGTAATCTAAAATTTATTGCAGGGATGATCTTCCGTCCAAATATTGACTCCTTTCTGGCAGCAACCTTCTAAAATTACTGCAGGGACAGCCTTCAGTCCAATTAGAGTGTCGCAGTAGTAAAGCCGAGCGAGGATCTTGACAGTTTGACGAAATATGCAGTAGAATTGACCCGGTAGATAGATATATATATTTAAAAAAAGAGGAATTCACCATCAGATTTAATGGGAACACACGTGTAAAACATGCAAAAGGAATACAGCATTGATTGGAATCAGTTGTAATGAAGCCGTCTGACCTTAATGCGAGTGATATATTCGCTTATTTCCTTGATGGTGGCTTCGTCGATGAATAATTCAGCGTGAATAACGGCGTATACGACGCACAGTGACAGGAATGACTGAAGAGCCGGAGCCGAACCGGTAACGTTAGGGCTTTATTATTTGTCCATTATCCAACAGTGTATGATTTCATAAATGGCATTTCCGCTATATTGGTTTGAGCGGAGAATGTCATGAAAATATGAATTTGAAACGGGTGTTTAATAATATAGCCAGCGTTAATATCAGCAGCTATGTATGTGCTGAGGAAATGTGGACAGTAGAATGAACAGCGTACACATGAGTTAATGGCACTGGAACAAAAAAAAAGGAAGCGCAGAGCAAAGGCGGCAAAAAGTTATCAATCCAGGTTGTGAAGCTGATTATGAGTTCAGGTTTAGATTGCATAAAACATGTCTTGCTTCTTGCTGCAGGTGTCTATCGGTTGTTGGTAGTAAACAGACATTTGTACGGTGGCCCAGAAGTGTCACAACAAAACAAAAGCCACAACACAACAAAATAAGCCACAACACATTACAATGGCTGCAACGGAAGTTGTTTTATTTTAACCCGGAAGTTATACTGTGAAGTGTGTAACGCCACACGAAGTAAGCAGAAGCCGGAGATTCAAAAACTACATCCATTCAAGTTCAATCAGCCAGGAAAACTAAAATCTGCAAAAACGGGCTGTACCTATGGCGTCCACATCAACAAGTC